>NW_012153062.1:876786-885942 GCF_000956105.1 Propithecus coquereli
ATGTGTGGCTATCTCTTCTCTTCTTCTTGATGTTTCTGGTCTCAACTGGGAAAATTCATCTTCGACTACGAGGATGACTTGCTAGCCGGGACTTTTAAGTGCTTTATTACAATGTCAGAAAACCATTACCAGTATTTACCAAGTTTCTCTTCTTGACTTTTTTTCCCTCTGTTGTCCCTCCCAAGGGTGATCTCATGCATTCCCACTTCCATGTCTTTTCAGGTGAACCCCCAAACTCCTTCACTGGCCTTGGCCTCTCTCCTGAGCTCCAGATTTTATTCCTAACTTGAACATATCTCTGTGGTGTTGGTGTCCCGTCAGCTCCTTAAACCCAGAATTTCAAAAACCAAAATCGTGATGCTGCCACTGCTCCAAACCAGTTCCTGCTTTTGTGTCTCCCGATTTGATTATTGGCATTGCTACCCTCCCAGTTACCCAAGCCTGAAATCTCTGAGTCATTCTCAGCTCCTCCCTCTCCCACACCCCCGCATCCAGATGTCTGATTAATTCTGTTGGTTCCACATTTGAAATCTCTCTCAAAGCCAAACTTGTCTCTTCCACTTATCTATGTTCTTCTGCTGCTTGAATTCAGCTTCTCTATATTGCTTGCCTTGACTGTGGCAGGAGCCTCTTCAATAAGCTTCCTAACATACTTCTTTCCTCACCCATGTCTGTCCTGCACTCTGCCACTGCAAGGCGAGTTTGAGTCAAGTCCTTCTTTGCATAAAAGCTCTCCATAGCCTGCCCTTACCAGCCCTTCAGGGGTTACACTCCTGTGTGTAGCACACAAAATCTTCTTGGCCCTGGCTGAAAGCTGTCTTCCCTCCTGCTATGGACTAAATTGTGTCCCCCTAAATTCATATGCTGAAGCCCTAACCCGCAAGTGATGGTATTTGGAGATGGGGCCTTCGGGAGGTGATTAGGGTAAGATGAGATCATGAGGAATGGAGCTCTCATAAGAAGAGACACCAGAGAGCTTGCTTCCTATCTCTCTCAGCCACGTGAGAACACAGCAGCGAGGTGGCATCTGCAAGCTAGAAAGAGAGGCCTCCCCAGAACCCCATCGTGGTGGCACCCTGAGCTCGCACTTTCAGCCTCCAGAACTGTGAGAAGATAAACTGCTGCTGTTTAAGCCACGCGGCCTGTGGCATTTGTCATGGCAGCCCAACCAGCCCTAGACACCTCACTTTGTAATGCTGTCTGTCGCTTCTTGTGAACTCAGTCTGTGCTGGGGCACTTTTCACCAGCCCAGACCACTGGCTTACACTAGACCACTTTTGCTCTTCTCTCAGCCCACAGCATCTCCAGTGCCTCCGAGCCCCGTGATTACCTGGCAAGATTGTATTCACCTTTTTCTGTATTGATCAGAGTTCTGTACTACAAGGAATAGAAAGTGAGTCAGGCTGATTTAGGCAAAATAAGGTGAAAGGGACAGGCTGAAAAAATGAGGCTCAGGGAATCAGGGGAACTGATAGACCCTAAGTAGCCAGAACCACAGCCAGTCAGACCCCAGGAGGGGATGGTAAGGATGCACAGCTGGAATGGCGGACCCTGTCCGCGGCTGCCACCACCCATCCCGGTCTCCCTCCACCTGTGCTGCTGCCACCGCAGCTGACAGCGGACAGGATGTTTCACTTCACCTGCTTCCTGTGTCACTTGCAGGAGCATCTACTTGACTGAATGTGGCTAATGTGCCTGCCAGGGCTTTGAGGAAGGCCATATCCAGATATTTTTGGCTTTGGTGGTGGGATAGAATATAAGTTTCCCATGTAGGAGATAATACATGCAAGGAATCTCCTAATTAGAAGAGAGTTCAGATGCAATAGTGGAAAAAAAAAAATACTCTTTACCTTTATACCTGAGCTCAAGGTTGCTCTCCTTTTTCAAGTTTTGTCTCATCCTGTTAATTGAAATTAATCTTTCCATTTTAAGTGGTGCACCTAGCATATTTGACACCAAAGCAAATCATTTTTAGTGTTCCTTCCTCTATATGGACAAATTATTTTCAGTAATAGTTTTTATGTGATAATAATAATCACTATCTTATTGATTCATTTTTGTCCTAAAATAAGAATATATAAAAATTATCATATATTTAAAAGATATAGTACATACATATTTTTAACTTTTGAAAAGTTTGAAATATATATTTTTAACATTTATATTCATATGATATAAATATATTTTCATTTTAAAGATGTAAACATTCAGTATGCTATTTCATGCATGAACTAAAATTTGTACCTATCCAACAGAAATACTACTTTGAATTCACATCATTTTATTGTTTTATGTTTTAGACATAAATAAAAACTCGAAGTAGTCACATAGATTGAAAGCATTGAAATAGCTCAAGTTCTCTTTCTTCATCTTTACAATTACTATGTTTTCTTTTCAAATCTACTGTTTAAATGCAGCATAACAGAGATTGGGGACACTAACTGTGGCCAAAGCCACAAATGGTTCCCAACCTTTGGGAACTTACTCTCCGGACCAATATGCATAGCTGAGTCCACATGTCTGCCAAGGGATAAATGTATAGCTGGGCGTTCTTTAAATTAACTTCCATCTATAATACAATGTTTATTAGACATTATGTAATAAAAATGTGCTTATTTGAAGCTTACACATCTATTAACACTCAACAGTAACTGCAACAATAATTTCAACCTAGAGTAATGATCCATTTACTATTGTTCCATAACAAACAACCCCAAACTTGGCATAAAACAACCATTTTACTATTCTCACAGACTCTGTACATCAGATATTTGAAAAAGGCATGTGTGGCTATCTCTTCTCTTCTTCTTGATGTTTCTGGTCTCAACTGGGAAAATTCATCTTCGACTACGAGGATGACTTGCTAGCCGGGACTTTGAATCATCTGAAGGATTGTTCATTCCCCTTTCTGCACCTGGGCTGGGAGAATGTGAAGACACATGCTCTTCCACATGTCTTGGCTTCCTGACAGCATGGCAGCCCCAGGGAGCCCAGCTGCTTACAAGACTCCAAGCACCAGTGTTCCCGTGAGGCAGGCACAAATACATGTGCTTTTGAGTTTGTAGTGTCACATCTGTAGCATTTTGTTGGTTACAAGCAAATCACAAAGCTGCCCAGATTCAGAGGGAGGGAAATTTGACTCCACCTCTTGATGGGAGAGTGTTAAGGATGCAAGGGGCTGGGGGACTATTGTAGTCATCTTTGGAGAATTTAGTCTGCAACAAAAGATTTTGCAGGGCAGGAGTATGTCATCTCTGGTATCATTTAGAATTGCCAGAGCACAAAGATAATAAAGAGCAGATTAGACATTTAGTTGGTTTTATTATTACATCTCCTTATGCCTGCACCTGGGTCAGCCTGCTGCTACTCCCCAACCTTTGTATGCCACTGCCTACGTTCTGATCTCTGAAGACTTGTGGCACTTAAAAAACTTAGAGGTTAGCCTGGTTTTGTTGTTATTTGTATATTCTGATCTCATGTGGGTTATAAATTCACTGAGGCTAGAGACCATTTCATTATAGCTATCACAATGCCAGCCTGGGTGTGAATGATAATGTGGATTTAGAAAAGTACGTTGATTGGTTCAAAGAACTACAACCATATATTAAGCACTCATTATTTGAAATTAAGAGTTTTCAATAGATACCTTGTCCTTTTTCCCTAATAAATTTATAATCTCAAAGTATACTGATGCAGAAAAGAATATTCAAGCACTAGGAGGCTGTGCCTACACAAAGCACTGGATCAGTTGTTCTAAATAAATAGGTCTAGTTCCTTAAATAAATTAAGCATTTGTATTTTCTCTGACAATTCTATTAAATCCAAGAGAGGTAGGGGGGATACACTTCGGCATTTTTATTAATATAAGACCCCATGTATTGCCCCACTGGGCCTCTTCACTACTGTAACCTCAACCGAGAAAACTTAATCCATCTCATAGCTGGAGATACTGCCTAAAGGAGATCCATGAACATCCTGAAGATCACAGGTCCTGGCTCATACCCATAAACAATCCTAAATACCTCTAACATGCCTTTGGACATAGAGGCAACTGAGTTGGATTCAGAGATGCTGGCTGGTGGGGTCCCTGTCCCTAGCTGAGTCTTTAGCTGCTCATGGCCACATCCTCAGCATCCTGTACAGCACAGCTTTGAGTCCTTTGGCAGCCAACTTCCAAATGCTCCTTATGCATTCTAAACAGCTCTAACCCATAAGACCTTTTGACTCTTATTTTTCAAAAAGAGGTACACTGTATTTGTGTGAACAGTTGAATAATAAGTCACTTCTTCTGCTATGTGTGTCAGTACTGCACTAAGTGCTTTACATAGATTATCACATTTAATCATTACAGTCGTATGCCATATATACTATTATAATTTCCAGATTAAAGATAAGAAAACTGAGGCTCAGAGAAACTTAATAACTTACCCAGAGTCACACAGCAGGTATATTGCAGGAACCAGGATCTGAATCCTGAATGCCTCCTACTCTCCGAACTACTCCATTCTACTGCCTCTTCCTTGAAGCCAGTAAACTAAAGTGCACACTTGGGGGTAGCTGACTGTGCAGAATTCTAGGTCCCTTACCCTGGGCACTTTGTTCTGGGTCGTCAGTTCTGTAGTTTCCTGGAAGAGAGTAGGATTTTGATTCTCAGCATGGTCCTTTGCTATGCACATGACCATGGCATAATGTAGTGTTCTAGCACTGTTGGCTTCTTAGTAAAGAATGAGTGAGAAATCACAGTGTGTCTGCCGGACAAACACTAAACACTAAAGAAGCCACTGCACATAAAGCAGGTGTGTTTCTAATATTTAAGTGTTCTTAATGGCCCTTGTGTTACCATATTTGTTGCTTTTAAGTTTAACTTACTTACAATGACACCTATTAATTTAGCTGGGCTATTTTTAACATAGAATCACAGGGACTTTTAAATCATTTTTTGTAATTGATTTTCCTTATCCCATAAAATTTTCTTATTGGATACTTTTTATTTCATGAAACTCTATGGTATTGAGATCATAATTTTGGAGTTATTACAAATATAATTAAAATAGATAAAAAAATAGTAAAGGTGAACACTCATATGAAGTATTATTTTAGGATGATGAAACTGCTCACCCTCCCACCTGTACAACTTAGTTCAGGCCCTCATCATTGCTTTCTTGGATTACTAATAAAAGTTTCCTAATAGCCTCTGCTCTTTCCAGTTGTAATCCTTTCATTCTTTGTGTAATTGCCCAAGTAACTTTCTAAAATGCAGATTATGTCAGCGGGCCCTGCTCTGTGAGTGTGTAGCCTGTGCTCGCGCAGGGCCCGTGCTCGGGAGGACTCTATGCTCGGTTTAATTCTCTGTTGTCACAGTTTTATAATTCTTACCTGATTTTTGAACAAAGGGCCCCTCATTTTCATTTTGCACTAGGTCCTACAAATGATATAACCAGCCTATAACATACAGTCATGTAATCTAACGCCCACCCCATGAAGGCTCTTGAAGCCCCTCTGTGAATTTTCTAAGAATTCATGAATATGGTCCAGAAGCATCTGGATTTTCTTTAAACTTCCTTCCACTTTTAAAATTTTTTTTTTTAAGATTAAACCAATGGATTTTTTTTTATTTCAGTGTATTACAGGGGTACAAATGTTTAGATTACATATATTGCCTTTGCCTCACCCAAGTCAGAGCTTCAAGCCTGTCCATCCCCACACTGTGCGCATCGCACCCATTAGGTGTGAATATACCCATGCCCTCCCCGCCCCACACCTGCCCAACACCTGACGAATGTTACTACTATATGTGCACATAAGTGTTGTTTCTATGAACTATAAAGTGCTTTACAAATGGAGTTATTAAGGGGTGTCAAAGACCTAATGTTTATGCAAACACTTCAAAAACTGATCCAACAGTAATGAACCAAATACGGCACTAGTTTTTGGTTTTGGGTTTATAGTTTTCTTGCTTGGTTGTTTCATCAGACACATCATCCTGTTGACTTGTATTCACCTGCGGGTCACACACAGTTCCCAGGATTTTTCTTCAGCAGTGAACTTTATCTGTTCCTTTACGTTCACAGATCTAGATTGGGCTTTTCAGTCATTTTCACTGTCATCAATTATCTCAGTGTCCCATAAGAGATTTCTAAAAGGGCTCAAAATATATGAATCTTGATTTCACTGTATTTTTATATCGATTTTTAACTTTTAGACTGCATATTAGAGAAGAAATGTAGGCTATAAAACCGAACAATTATATTGGTTAAATTCCAAAACATTGAATATAACAATGGATTCACTTATTTGTCAATTTAGCAAGTGATTATCGAGCATGTAGGAGGTGCGAGTATTCAAAGATGAACTGAGGGTGCTTAACACCCAGATGCAGGTGAGGATGGGAGGCCAAAAACTACCCAAAATTACCAATAAAGTGTTTTCGTAAGTGCTTTCATAGATGGGCACGGGATAATGGGGCAGCCAGAAGGCTTCAGGAGACAGAAGTGATATCTCAGGGAGCAAGAGCCAGGCAAGTGTGGTAGGTGATTGAGAAGTACGTTAGTTTCCTGGGGCTGCTATAACAGAGCACCACAAACTTAGTGGCTTAAAACAACACAAATTTATCCCCTCGTAGTTCTGGAGGCTCAAAATCTGAAAGCAAGTTTTCAGCAGGGCCACACTCCCTCTGAGGGCTCTAGGGGACAATCTTTCCTTGCATCTTCCAGCTTCTGGTGGCTCCAGGTATTCCCTGGCTAGTGGCAGCATAACTCCATCTCCACCTCCACAGGGCCACATTCGCACGGCCTTTTACCGCGCGGCCCCCTTCTCTCCTGTCTGTGTCTTCTCCTCTTCTTTTAAGGACACTTCCTGTTGGATTTAGGGTCTGCCCTAAATACAGAATGATCTCATTTTAAGATACTCAACTTAATTACATCTGAAAAGACTCATTTTCCAACTAAGACAGGGGTGGGGAACCTTCAGTCTTAAAGCCACATGTGGCCTTCTAGGTCCTTAAGTGTGGCCTTTTGAATGAACCAAATTTTACAGAACAAATACTTTTATTTTTATTAAAATGTTTTTTTTCATCTTTTATATTTTTATTTTATTTTAAAAATGAACATATTTAAAAATAAGTTTCAATGGAATAATCCCCCCAGTTAGAGCATTAGTAAGCCATAAAGTCTAAATTCAAGGCTGCTATGCTCATGATTTAGCTCTAACTTCCCCCCGCCCCACCCCCACCCTGCATCACAGACACCACTATTGCACTAGGCTGGTTGGTGAGAGTTTATGGGGGTCGAGTATGACAGTCTGTTATCAGTTTTTGACAACGGTGCCCTGTGTTTCTATTTGAAGTAGAATTTGTGAATAGTTGCACAGCTGGACAGTATTTTTTAATTCTGTCTGCTTAATAGCCCATCATGTCAAAGAAGACCAGGAGAACACTGAAAGAAGAAAACATTCTTTAATGAGGATTGGGAATTGCAATATTATGTTGTTTCTGCTAAAGATAAGATGATTTGCTTACTTCGTGACACTGAAATATAAACATAAAGAAATTCAGTGCTCATCACCATCATAACACTGATAAGGACCACAAATATTTTAAATTAGAGGGAGAGGCGTGAGAGGTTATATTGCAGAAATCAAAAGATGAAAAGCAAAAGCAAAGACAATTTTTTTCAAGCAGCAATAAGACCTGGAAATAATGCCACTGAAGCAACTTATAAAGTAGCTTATATACTCAAGAAAAAAGAGAAGCCATTCAGTGATGTGAAAATTGTGAAAGAATGCACTGTCAAAGTTGTAGGATGCTTAGACCCTGAAAACATTTCAAAGTGTTGACACAAACAGCTGCTTTTTTCAAGGAGAAGCATAACTGATCAGCAGTGTGAATTAGCCTTCAACTTAACAGAATAACTTCAAAAGGAAAATATATATTTTTCAATTGCTTTGGAGGAATCAACCGATACTACTGACCCGGCACAGGTTTATGCTTATGCTTTGGGCATTCTTGCAAACAGAATATGGGGAAGAGATATCTTCAACAACTTTCAAAATAGATGTCATGAAGTTGGACTGAATTTGGTAACTTCAGTGAGTGTATCTACAGAAAGTGCAACTTCCATGACAGGAAAACATGAAGGGTTTGTTGCACAGATTTAAAAAGTATTAACAGACCCAGATGTTCTCATTTCTTTTCAGTGTCTTACATCAGCAAAATCTCTGTGCTAAAGCTACTATTTTAAGTGACATTTTGCAACAAGTTATAAGTATTGTTAACTATATTGGTGCAAATGGAACATGGCATTGTTGGTTACTGTATGAGGTATTCAGTGTGGATTTGCCTGTCATTCTAAAGTGTATTGGCTATCACAGGGACGGGTGTTAGCCAAAATTTTATCTCTGCAAGAACAGATAGTTAAATTTTATGAAGAACAGAATCAGCAATGTGAATTACTGAAAGATGATTTCTATAGAAATGCAGCATTTCTGTGTGATATGTCAAATCAAAATGACTTGATTATGTCTTTGCAAGGTAAAACTAAGTCTATATGGTAAGTGGTAAAAAAGCCAAGCATTTCAGAAAAAGCTATCTTTTTTCAAAACACTTCTTCAAAAGGAAATCTTGGATGAACATTTTCCCCAGTTAGCAAAGGTCATTGATGAGCAGGATGATATATGCGAATCATTTGAAGAATATGCAGCTGTTATAGACCTATTAATTGGAGAATACAATAAAATGACGTCACACTCAAATTAGCATTTCAGCCTCACCTAGTGGATATCACCAAGGCACCTAAAGAACTACAGATGGAATTGGTCGAGCTCTCAGTAGATGACATTTTTAAAGTCATTGTTTGATGCTAAGAAAGATCCAATTGAAATATGGAAACATGCAGTAGAATACTCATGCCTCTGGTAACATGCCAGAAAAATGCTTTCATGCTTTTCAACCACTTAATTGCCGCGAATCTACATTCTCCTACCCAATTCAAATCAAGATGAAATGACTGATACCCATCTAGAGGATCAGCTGAAACTGCAGACCTCCATGCTGCAACCAAATATTCAAATGCTTTTCAATAAAAAACGGACACAACAAAGTCAATAAAAGATTAGTTAACTTTAAAATTAAACAAATAGTTTTAATTTTTTGAAATTATT
>NW_012153062.1:885992-976610 GCF_000956105.1 Propithecus coquereli
CTGAAACTGTAGATGTCCATGCTGTGACCAAATGTTCAAATGCTTTCCAA
Source organism: Propithecus coquereli (assembly GCF_000956105.1). Lineage (NCBI taxonomy): Eukaryota > Metazoa > Chordata > Mammalia > Primates > Indriidae > Propithecus > Propithecus coquereli. The sequence continues at coordinate 886,043 of NW_012153062.1, forward strand.
CAAAAAGCAGACAAAACAGTGTCATTAAAAGGTTAACTTTAAAATTAAACAAATAGTTTTAATTTTTTGAAATTATTAAGTACATAGTAGTTAGATTTTTACAAAATAATGTACATTTTTAAGTATATCTAATTGAAGTTTCTTGAATGTGGCCTCATTTGATTACAGCTAAATAAATACAGGCTTCCAACATGAAAATGTTCCACACCCCTGAGCTAAGGGAACATTCACATCTTCCCAAGATTAAGACTTGGACACATCTTTTGGGGGGCCGCTATTTAACCTAGTACAAGGAGTGAGAGAGATAATAGAGAACAAATTAGAGCAAATTATAAGCAGATTAGCATGGCTGGAGCACAGATTCCTGGGAGGGAGGGATAGGATGAGACTGAAAAAACAATCAAAGGCCACATCAGAAAGGGCCTTATACATCATACTTAAAAGCTGGAACCTTTTTCTGAAAACAGTAAGGATTTACTTTACTTGCCCCCTATGAGCTATCATGGCCTTGTTCACCCCTTGAGAGAGGTGACTTAATCACGCATACCTAATCCAACCAGCAGATGCTTTAGTCTAGCACATTTTAAAATTTTTAATTACTTGCCAAGCTTTTAAAATTGATCAATTTCATATCAGAGCTGTATGCGTACTTGTTTTTGAAATATGAGTGATATGGTGGCTTGGACTTAAGTTCTCTATGGCCATAACTGGACTGAGAAGAACACTGCTCCTCCTCTAAAAAGCCAGTGTTCTCTCCTGTTGGCCTCAGTCCTTCTTGCTCATTGTTTTTTCAGCATAGGGCTGGGGCCATTAACCTCCTATCATTATGCTTTTGCTGTTGGCATTTTCTCTACTGGAACAACGGGGCTCAATTATATTACCTGATTTGCCCTTAAGATGAGTGAATTTTTAACTTTCTCTTTACATAAGGTATCTCCTCTTTCCCTCTGCCTAAGATTCCCTTCCACTCCCTCTTTCTTCTCCTGTTTCCTCATCTTGCACTCTCTCATGTAAATAACACCCACAGGAAGCTATGCTTAACCTTCTCCCCAGGTCTGGGTTGGTTATTGCATGAATTTTTTCTTGAGGCAAGGAAAGGATCTGTTTAAACTCGGGGCCTAGAAAAAACTATCAATCAATCTGACTTCTGTTTTCTGTGAATCCTTTCTATGATTTGTGCTCCTGAACATAAACCTCAATTATCCTTATTAACTAATCCTTTTTACATGTTTCTCTTTTCTCTTAGACTAAGAGCTCCTTGAGGTCAGCAACGATAGACTTATCTCTGTATCCCTAACCCAAGCACGTTGCCAGAACACAGTATAAAGGCATGATGAATATTAATTGAAAATGGGTGAATGAGTGAGGGAATAAATGAATGAATTATATATACATATCTTTCTCATGGAGAGTCAAGCTGTTTTTAAACTTTTAATCAATAACTTTTTCTGGCATATACTATATTTTCAGTGGGTATTCTAAGGAAATCTTTTTTTGTCTGTCAGGAAACATACAGTCTGCTTCCTCTTGTCCTTGTTTTGTTTTGCTCAGGGGATGACAAGCTTTCATCCACTGGCTCCTATATGCCTACAAGTACATTCCTGCCTCTGTTCCCTCAGCTATGTCCTGCAGTCACCCAAGCTCCGGGTCCCAGCAAAGCAAAATAGTTGGGACAACAGGCCTATGAAATAGTTTCCTCTGTTTCTCATCAAGGTTTATCCCCTGAGTACAGCTAAACCCCACCTCTCCTGATTCTGTCTTTCGTGTCTCCTGATTCTGCTAAAATGGTGAGAGCCTAGAATCCCTGTGTTCCGTCTTCCTCCTCTGCAGCCCATGCTGTACCACCTGCCAGACACACCTTCCTCTAGCACCTCAAGCAGCTAGAATACTGCTCCTTCTCCTTTTGGATAAGTGACAAACTCCTTCACATAGCTTGCAAAACCAAACTAGTTTTCCCAACACAGTTCACCAGCTTTAGCAAGGTATATCTACTCTACTCACTTCTCCCAGAACATGCCTCATGCCTTACCTCATGGTGCCTTTGCCCACGTCACTCCCTGCATCAAATGCAATCCCAACCTTGGCCCTCCCTTTACAAGGAAAGGACTTCCCAAATGAACAAATACTTTGCTGCTATTTGAGTGGTCAGTATATCTTTAGTACTTTCTCAGTTTTCAAAGCTGGATGGCAACCCCTCCCTGTTTAGTTAGAGTCATGGTCTCCCTGATGCCATAATTGGAACTGCCAAGAGGTTACAGCACCAGCGTTAGTTATGTGAAGCTCAGATCCTCATCTTTGCACCCAGTCTTTTAGCCTCATTATCTTAACTGTCCTCAAAGCAGCTCAGATTCATAATTTTTATTTTTAATTTTGAAATCTTAAAAAAGCCCTCTCACAGGTTATTTTTTATTCTGTTTGTTTCTGGATTAATAAAAAACCTGATCTGACCTGAATTCATTGGGTAAATTAATGTGAGGCTACTTATAATTCTTCACATATTCTACTTATTTGAATATCCATATGTTTTGACGTCAAAATGTGAATTTTATTGTGGGGTGCAACGTCTGACCACACTGGGGATATCACATCATGAACAGTACGTGGATCCTATTATCTAAACTCTGAAAACGTTCTGAACTCTGAAATACTTCTCAACTCAGGAGTTCAGATAAGGGATCGTGGAGCTGTAGCAAAGCACACATTGCTACTTTCCACATTTGACCAATGAAGAAACTAAGCCTCAGGGAGAATAAGTCCCTTGCATGACATCATAGCCCTAGTGTACAGACAGGTAGGGCTGGAGCTCAGATCCTCTGATTCTACCGGGCGCATGATCCACTCCACATAACCACCCAATGTGGATGCCTACTTACCTCAGGGTGGAGAGGGGAGAGGAAATATAGATTATTTTACCTCAGCCTGTCAAATGCATTAGTTTTTGAAAAAAGAGATTCCTAGAAAATGTACAACTTCTAAGAGATTATTTCCAAAATATAGTAACTACTACACACTTTAAAAATAGCTAAAGTAACACATAAGGCTGAAAGGTCAATCACAGAGTTAGCTTATTCATTGTGGAATTTGATACTAATTTTGTATATATTTTTGTTCTGATTAGATATAACTAGTGTAATATAGATACAAGCCCAGTTCTCCAAAGACGTATGCTCATTTCATTCATTCTTTGAGTAGCACTGTGCTGGGGGCTGAGTGCAAAGTGGGAGGCAAGGCAGATATCACCCCTGTCTGCATGGAGGCCTAGTCAGTGTTTTAACTCAGTTGTTTGAAACTGTGACCTGATGAAAGTCATGCCATTCATGGACTTTTGGTACCTAGTCAGCCTTCAAATGCCTGTTTAACCCATTATGTACTCAAATTATAGATTATGCTATAGGACTACCATGGGATACAATATTTCCATGAGAAAACAGGTAGCATGTTTTGATTCTTGGTGTATGTCTGAGCATAATTGCCCCTCCAAGTGGCTTCCTGCCTAGAAGTTTCGTTTGGCTAGTTCTGTTTTATTCCTCCCTCACTACACTTTCCACTTCCACTCCTGACCTCCATCCAGTTCAACTCAGGAGCGCACACAAGCGCACATTTAATTAACCAGCAATTTTTACCCATTCAGCCTCCTAAACATTCCAGTCTGTTCATGACTGCAGCTGTTACTTCAGTTCAGGATGTGATGATCCAACACTTGGAACCACTTCAGCTAAAGCTATATTTTAAAATTCAAGTATACTATTGTCATTTTCTCACTTCCCTTTAGCAGCTTCCTATTTTCCTTGCAATGAGAATTCCTTCACTTGACACACAAAGCTTTTTGTAGCCTGGCCTCTGGTAACCTTTCTGGCCTAATTCCTGCCACTCCCCTCTGCACTCACCCACATCCCCACCCACACGGCTTTCAGTCTGACACCCTAAGTCACTTTCAGTTCCCCCAGTTCCTCCTTTAAACACGCTCTTACCTCTGCTTGAAGACTGCTGAGCCCTGGCCCCACCTCCAAGGCCAAGGTAGAGAGGATCCCTCTGACTTCTGCACTGCGCTTAGCATCCTTGTTAGGGCATGGCCTTTGCAACGGAACTGCTTGAGTTTGAATCCCTGCTTCATCTCCTATTAGCTTGAAGTCCATGGCAAGTTTGTTAACCTTTCAGTGTCTTAGTTACCTCTACTGCTAAGCACCAATGTCATGGAATAATTTGGATTCCTTGATTGAGTACATGTAAAGCACTTAGCACAGTCCTTGACACATAGTAAGCATTCCGCAAATTTTAACTTTCACTATGATTAGCTAGTTATTGAGAGGGAGCCAGGCACCTTGCTAGGCACTGAAGTTACAAAGAGAAAAGGATATTTCTATCCCTCATAAGCAAGCAAAGGAGAAAAAGAAATTATTTCAATATAAAAATTATAACTCTTTTTATAATAGTTACAAACACAATACTTGGTAGCAGAATGAGAAAGAGATCGTCCCCTTCCCCCAACAGCTGGAACCGAAGTGGAGGATGTGATTGGAGGTGCAAGGTAAGCTCTAGCAGAGAGATCTCTTTTGACATCTTCGACAACTTGTACGCCTTAAACCCAGAGTGCTTAGGTGTGAAGGGTAGAAGCTGGTAGGTGTGAGAGAAGAGAGGTTATAGGGGTTCATTCTCCCCACCTTCCTCCTTCTTCTTGAAAGGGAGTAAAGTGAAAGTTGAAAAGCAAGGTAGGAGCACAATGGGAATGGATCTAGGCTACTTTTAGCTGAATGAAAATCGAGAGAGAGGGAGTGTGGGAGGGAAATTTCAACCATGGGAGGGGGGAAAGAAGAGCACTTTTAAGACCCAAATGAGGAAAACTTCTCCCCATCCCCCTGATTTATTCACTGATGAAGATTAGGAATGAAGTCAAGAATATCCTATAAACACACTCTTGAATTTTAAGACATTCTTTGAAATGTTACACTGTCAATATTTGTGATGCATATTCAAATTAGTATGGAGTTGATCAAGTACGTTGTTGCTGGTTGCAAACCTATATATACTCTCTATTCATACATACCCACAATGACCATGAGACTTTGTGTAGTGTGTGTGTGTGTGTGTGTGTGTGTGTGTGTGTGTGTGTGTAGGGGTGCCTGTGCCTTGTGCCACACATTTCCTTTTCTCATTGCAATGCTATATTTATCTTTTTAAGGTATGATATGAGTCTTTTTCTTGCGTCGTATAATTTAAGGCGATATCTCAAGATCTGGAATCCAGCTCTTAATATTTAATTTTTTTCTGAGTCTGTATGATATATGAATGTATTATATATAGTGTATAACATACTAAAATTATATACGAGGTCTGTCTGGAAAGTATCCAGCCATGTAATTTGAAAAATAGAGACATTTATTGAAGAAGATACAAGATACAACAGACATAGGACATAGGACAATGGTGCCTCGGTCCCCTTCAAAGTAGGCACCTTGGGACCTCACACAGTTCTCCCAGCATCTCTTCCACTGTTCAAAACACTCTGCAAGATCCTTTGTTGGAATTGCCATCAGCTGCCTCATTGTATTTTCCTGAATCTCATCAACATTCTGAAATTCCTTCCCTTTCAAAGGTGATTTTAGTTTTCGGAAAAGCCAGAAGTTGCAGGGCGCCAAATCTGGGCTATAGGGGGGCCAAGTCATCTGAGTGATTTGATGTTTCACCAAAAAATTCTGCACGAGTTGTGATGCATGGGCAGGCATGTTGTCGTGATGAAGCTGCCAATCACTAGTTGCCCATAGCTGCGGCCTTTTTTGTCACATTGCATCTCTCAGCTTCTCATCTCAAGAACATTGAGCTAGTACTCCTTATTAATTGTTTGGCCTGGAGGAGTGTACTCATGATGAAAAACACCTTCCCAGTCAAAAAAACACAGTTAACATGGTCTTGATCTTGCTGCAACTTTGCCGCACCTTGTTCAGGCGTGGAGAACCTGGCAACTTCCATGGGGACGACTGGGCCTTCGTTTCCAGGTCATAGGCATAGACCCACGATTCATCTCCAACTGTGACCTTCTTGAGAAAATCTGTTTCATTGGTAGTGGTTTGAAGCAAGTCATTAGCAAATGCAGCACAATGTTCCTTCTGCTCTGGTAGCAGAAGCCACAGAACACATTTTGCCAGGACACATTTCATGCCAATATCCTGCGTCAAAATCTTGGACACAGTAGCTTTTGGAATCCCCAGATCAGCCTCTAGTTATTGCACTGGCAGTCACTGATCTTTGTTGATTGCAGCCCGTACACGTTCAGCTTTCTCAGGTGTTCTGCTTGTTGCAGGCCTTCCAGAACATGGATCACTTTCAACAGATTCTGGAGCCATCTTTGAAGCATTTGTGCCACACTTTTATTCATGCTGCACTCATTGCATTGTCCCTTAAAGTCTTCTGAGTCATCCAAATAGTTTCTGCAGAGGAATGTTCAAGCTTAACGCAAAATTTGACGCAGATTCATTGCTCTACTCAGTCATTTTTAATGCAACGGCCACACAGTGCACATGCTCACTCCACGGTGTCTAGCACCCCACTGACCAGTACAGTGAAGATGTCATTGTTCACGCATGCGCCGTCCAGTCCACCCTCCTTGGCTGCCAGATGACATCAATGTCGCACAAACCGTTCTTGTTATATTATTATTAACAATGGCTGGATCCTTTCTGGACAGACTTCGTATATAGATAATCACATCATCATTAATTAGAGTTTCTTTCCTTAACTGAAGAAAGTCTGAGAAATATTTTGAGTCCTAGAGATTTAACTGCCAATTCAAACGGTTTTAAGGATTAGTCAAAGATACTAATGCTTTCATTGTTTCACCAGTAATTTCTTATCCCTGACATTAAACTTAAATTTTTTATTTGCATATTTTAATAGCTTTGTAGGTTCTACATTCTTCATTTGCCTTTGAGGTAAACCAAGTCTAATCCTTCAATTCATTTAACAGTCTAGTGCATATTTTTGTGGTATTGAAAGATTTTCAGAATGGCCTTTTACATAGTTCCTTACTTGCTAGTCAGAAAATTTTAAATCTTAAAGACGATGGACTTCTTAAAATTATAGCAATCAAAGATCTTGTGCCTGCAGGTAACTCCTCACATGTTACACAGCTTTCTTTTCTTTGATTCAGAACCAGAAATAGGATAGCAGCCTATCTTTATGTAAATATCATCTGAATTTTTATCTGATATCTGGAAACAAATGTTAAATGGTCAGTCTATGTGGTTCCTGATTTCATAGATGACCATAGCAAATGAAAGTGTTTTCATTCTTCTTGCTGATGGACAAAGTGCCACATGTGCGTTATATTTATTGGGGGTGAATGTCATACTGGAGATAAACAGTCTCCGTGTAAAATCAGCCATGGCTGCACTTTAGGGATTAGGTAGATGTGTCAGGGATGAAGGAGCTGTTATTCACAGCCAAGCCATCAATCGGCCTTTGTGCCGAGGGCAGCTGAGTTACTGAGCAGATTCAGATCTTAACTGCATGTACCAGCTGGTCCCGAACACTGAGGTTGTTGTTACTTACATCACATTTGTGACTCATTAGTGTTGCCCATTCAAGGGCATCAACTACAGGATAAATTCTATGTTCATAATGATGTAATCTTTTGTTAGGTGCCCATTAAGGATATTGTAAAGAAAATGGATGTTTACTCTTGATTTTCAAATACAGTCAGGACCTTTATCCCCATGCCAGTAAGTTAGGCAATTAAATTTATTATTTCTCCCAGGAAATGTATAGTTTTCATTTAAATATATCATTTTAATCCTTTTAGTTTATTCTAGTCGCAAAGTAAACACAAATCTTCAAGGTGCCATGTGATGATAATAAAACTTATACTTCTTATGTGATTACTGTTCTAAATTCTACAAACTATCATTGTCATTTTAATTTTTAAAATGATATAACTAGGACTCAGATAAGTTTAGTGATTTGTCTAAGGTAATGGAGCAAATAGGTGGTAGATTGCCCTTTTAACCCAGATTATTAAACTCCTAAAGCTGAGCTTTTCCTCCAGGTTTATACTGACTAAATATGGAATCTCTCAGATATCTAAAGGGTATTAACAAATATAAAGCAATTTGTTATCTTTGATGAAGTAAATTTTTTAAAAAATTGCTGTTATGATAATTAGAACTTGAAAATAATTAAATGTGATACTCAGAAAACTTAAAATAATTCCATACCAATATCATTTTATTGCAGTATGTGCTATTTCAAATGGTAATATGTTAATAAATATAAAAGATGGATATAAATGAAAAGGCACAGATAATTGTTGTCTGAGAAAACACAGGCAGCCTGAAAAATGGTTTTAGGTTTAGCACCCATTCCGACCAAATAGTAAATAAAAATACTGAAGTAGTGATAAATGCTGAAATGGATATATTCTTTCTGGAATATTCAGTGATCACTTTTCATACCCCTTTGAACTATGATACACTTGTCTAGGTCAGCATTGTCCAATAGAAATATAAAATGAACCATATATATGATTTTTAATTTTCTAATAGTCACATTTTTAAAAACTGAAAAAGAAGAAGCGATATTAATTCTTAAAATATATTTTATTTAACTTGGTATATCCAAAATATTACCATTTCAACATCTGTCAGTATAAAAATGAGTAATAAGGTCTACATTCCTTTTTTTCAAAGTTTTCTAAATCCAGTGTAAATTTGATGCTTGCAATACATTTCAATTTAGACACTAAATTTTCATCAGAAGTACTTGATCTGTATTTGAATTTCATAAAATTTACAGTGTAGAAAGTAAATGTGCAAACTCAATTTGTTCCAAACATATTTTAAAGTTTTTTGATAAACTAATGAAGTGCCAGTTTTGAAATGTTTAATTAAAATCAAATATAAATAAAAATTTAGGACTATTAATATAATCGCTCTCGCCACATTTCCAGTGCTCAATAGCTACAATAGCTAGTGGCTGCCATACTGGATTCAGTGCCTCAGAGAAGGGAAGACCTCAAGAGAAGAAGAAAAAGAAGACAGTGTTTAGCGTCAATAGTAAAATGAGGCTAAGCTTTGTCAAGAGAAGATAAGAACAGAAATTTCTAAATCTCAAAGCTATTTTTCCATGCCAAAAACAAAATTTAAAGACCTGAGTATTTGATTATGAGCCAATAATAGAGAGAACGCAGGATGAAATGGATGGTACCCACCAACCTAGGGGAGGGGAAGGGAGCCCTTCCTGGCCTGGGCAGTGGGAGATTGGAAGAGAGGGAAGGGCAGAATGGCAGATATGCACATTGGGATGAGCATCCTTAGGTTAGAAACTCTGAGAAGGAAGTTGGTCACTGGATAACAGAAACTCCGGAGACATTGTAGAAATAACAGAAAGTAGAAGGGCTTGTACCTCATTTCTGGCTTAAAACTGGGAGAGCTCCTCTCAATATACCTCTGCAGCAGGAATCAGGCAGCAGAGAAGACAGCTGCCGTGAGAGCCTGAGGACCCTGCAGCAGAGCTTGAGAGGGCAGCCACTGGGAGCCAGAAGGAGGATGTGCTGGAGATGATAGAATCTTTATAGTCTGTGAGCCAAAATAGACCATGTCAGCATGGGGCCACGAGGACTTTAGTAGTGGTTGTTAGCAGGGCACCAGTGATGCAGTGGAACACACACATGGCAGTAGTGGCCAGCTAGGGCTGGTGGGTTGCCTCCCCATAGTGGCTGTGAGATCTGTAGGTCTCCCCAGTGTTTTGTTTTTGTTTTTTTTTCCAGAGTAGGGAAGGGTGAGAAACTGAGAACAATTGTGCCTCTATTGATAATTCATCCCTTTCCCATCCTATTGCTGCTCAGCATAAGATGGGTGCTCATGATGAAGTTTAGGTCAGTTATGGAAACCAGAGTAGCTGCAGGTCTTACACAATCTAGACCATAGTACCGTATTTAAAATTTGCGACTTCAATATACCCCCATTTATTACACCACCACTACCATGACTTCCAACTCCTATCACAGCCCTGAAAGGTCTGAATTATGTGAATACCAGTCTGTCTGGTACAGTCCATTATTGCATCACAATTCTGTTACATACCCCATCAGACACCTTTACATTGCTATCTGGCAAATTTATGAATGTGGATAAAAATATCAAGTATGGGCACAGTAATAAGACTTTCAGGACACTGCACAGTTGGCTTAACAAATGAACCCCCAAATTTTTTGTACAACAAAAATTTTTGTACAAAAATGCCACTATATCAATTTGTAAAACAATCTCTAGTGGAGTGCCATGAGGTTCTGTGCTTGATGCTATCATGTTACTGGTGATCTGTCTGGAGCTAACTAGTTAGAGGCTGGAAGTGGGAGTACTAATATGATAGATGCTAACATAAAATTTCAGAATGGTCTTGACAGGGTGGAATATTATTTTGAAAACAACAAGAAACTTCTTTTATTTTTGAGAATAATTTTAAGAGTCCAGGCTAAGGGGAACTTGAAAGGGCATCAGTTCATGTGAGGAAGTCATGGAGGATTTACTAGACCACAAACAAAATATGACTAATATGACCAATAATGTCATGAGGTTATTTAAAAAACAAACAAACCAACAAACCTAGTGCTTTATTAGATTGTATTAACCAAAGTTGCCAAAACCCAGAAATGAGTTTAAAGATAATCTGACCCTAAACTGACTATGAGATGTGGATCAATGAGGAAGACTATAGGGTGCAATCCAGGAAAGCCAACAGCTGTGCTCTGGATTGATCAGAAGACATGTGCCCAGATGGGTTGAATTTTGGGAGAAGGACTAACAAAGGTCAAAAGCACTAGTGTCCAAGCTGCTGAGGGATCTGGCCACTAAGTCATTCCCATACTGATGGATGGAGTTGAGGCCATTCGATCTGTAGGAAAGAAGAGGAAAATGGTAAGAGAGTACATAACAATCACCGGCAAATGAACAATTAGTGAACATCTTTAAGCAGAGGATGTAAAAGGGGGAAAAATGGCAAAATAGCATACAAAAAAGTGAAAGAAGCATGAAAATGAGAGAAGGAACAAAGTTCTCCAGGTGCTAGGCCAAATGCCCCCATAAACCCAATGATCTCCACTAGGTCTGCTCCATTCACCAGAAACTGCCCACAGAATCGAGGTCCTGGTCCTGTGTATTTTCCGGCCTGGCCCTGACGTGACTCCTGCAGTTACTGAGGATTCACTGTGGACCAAACTTTGTGCTAAATACTTTACCTACGCCATGGCACTCAATCCTTCCAACACTGTATGATGGCATTCTAATTATCGTTTGTGTTTTATACATAAGGAGGCCAAAGCTTAGACAGGTTGAAGAACTTGTCTTAAGTAAGTGGCAGAGCTAGGACTCAAACTAGACCTTTCTGTTTCTAAAGTGGATGTTCTAAGCACTATGCCTGTTATCTCGTCCTTCGGAATATTTTTACAAAATCCAGTATGTTCATTCATTCATGCATTAAACAGATATTGATTGAGTGTAGTAGTTTTCTATTGACACCATGACAAATTACTACAATCTTAGTGACTTAAGACAAATTTATTATCTTAACAGTTCTGTAGCTCAGAAGTCCAACATAGGTCTCACTAGGCTAAAATCAAGTTGTCACCCAGCTACATCCCTTCAGGAGAGTCTAGGAGAGAATTTATTTATTTATTTTTATTTCAGAATATTATAGGGGTACAAATGTTTAGATTACATATATTGCCTTTGCCCAACCTGAGTCAGAGTCACTCCTTGTTTTTTCCAACTTCTAAAGGCTGCCTGCATTCCTTGGTTTGCGTTCTCTTCCTCCATCTTCAAAGGCAGCAGCGTAGCATCTTCGGATCTCTCACTGGCTGTAGCCAGCGAATGTTCTCTACTTTTAAGGACTCCTGTGATTAGGTAACATATTCACATGTTTCTAGGACGTGGGCATCTTTAGGGGGCTGATATTCTTCCTATCACAAGTGCCTACTCCGTACCAGAGATTGCTTCAGGCTACATGAGACAGACTACAAGAAAATATGCAAGATAATTTCAAATAGTGATAAGTACTTTCAGACAATAAAAGTTGAAGAATTCACTTTTCCTTAAGCATGCCATTTATGCTTTATTCATTCAGCAATTTTTGAATTCTTACTGTGTAAAAGACATTCTATGCATTTCAAATCGAGCACTGAGTTTCTGTTCTAACAGAGAGAACAAACATATGTACATATAAATGGAGACCATGATTTTAGATAGTGACAAGTGCTATGAAGAAAATATTCTATTCTCTCTCCCCTATACCTTTGCATTTTTCCTTTATTCATTCTTTTATTCAGTAATTCTAGTCTTTATTGCATGCTCACTGAGCGTGAGGCAAAGTGCTAAGCACAGGGCTGACAGTGAAGAACCCAAACTTGGCTGTCCTCAGTCTAGCAAAGGAAACAACAAAAATAAATAATAAATGCATTGTGGCAAGTGTTCTGGGAGAGGACAAACAGTGCTTTGAGAGCACAGAGCAGGATAACTTCTGCTGTCTCCTGTCTAGGACACCTTCCCTCACCACTTCCCCTTTGCCTGGGACTCTCATGGTCATCCTTCAGGATCTAACCTTTGAGTTCTCCTCTTTGCAGAAACTTAGCTTACCCTCTCGTGCACAGTAGGTGCTTAACAAACATCTGTGCATTTTTATTTTTATAATAGTGTTTTTTATATAGAACAACGTTTTCTCAATTGAACCAAAAGATGAATGTTTATTATAACAAATGAGTCAATTCACATTATGAGGTATTGTGATTATATTTTAGTAAAGGCAAACAAGTAAACAAAACTCCTTTGTATATACGTTAATTATTGTATATATTTGTGTAAGCAAAGAGAAAAGTGTAGAAGAAAATACACCAGGAGGCTATTAACAAGGAGCAAAGATCAGCTTCGGCTTTGTACATCTTAGTGCTAATAGGTATTTGCACTAAGATAGAATGGATGAATAAGGACTGCTAATAATGGTTAAACAGGTTGGCCTGTAAGGTGGTGAGCATCTACTGACCCTAGAGGACTGAGTAATTATTAATATCATCCTGCTCAAATCACACACCCTTCTGTTTGCATTTTATTTTAGCTACATTTTGACATCTGGTTATCCTAAATGGTTTCATAAGTGAATTAAAAACCGAGAGAGCATAAATAATCAATTCCTGTCCTGTATCCAACTTGCTTAATAGATTGTTATGCCATAATTTCCTCTTCTGCAAATTAGGAATAATAGACTTCCTATAAGGATAACACAATTAGACTGGTTAAAAGGCACTTATATTCATAAAATACTAAAGAGTTGCTGAGTACAAGTGAAAACTCTCTAATTTTTCTTTTGTGACATTTATGCCAACTGATTATGCTCCAGAAAAAGCTGTGTATTATAAAGTACTGCTGTAATCCACCTTAAAGTTAAATCTATAACCCTTGAAATTCAATCACCATTCACTCTCCACTCTGGATCTGGATGTAATGTGTGGATCTGTTGGAGGAAAAGCCAACTCCCAGGCTATTCCTAATATGATGGAAGCTTTCTCATGAGTTTTCACTGTAGCCAGACTCTGTCTTTGGGCTCCTTATAAACCTTGCTTGAGTTATTACTACAATTTAGGAATCAACTCAACATTCAAGAGAAATTTCAGAGAGCGGTAGCCCAAGCCCACAGGTTACTATTGGCCTACACAACTTGGACAGATAAGGGGTGGGCTGTATCTGAGATGGTTTTTGGTGATGAGAGAAAGGCAAATGTTTTCCAAAGCCATATAGATTCTTCAAGAGATTTTGCACACAGATCACACTTAACACTACTTTCTACTTCTCCCTAATAGCAGAGCATAAATGTAGTCTTACTCTTATGATACTATGGTGGCCTTCTTTCTCCTATCTTTAATTCCAATTCTCTTGCATTCACTGATACTCAGCTTATGTTCATTGGCCATTTCCTCCAGGCAAGAAATCAATAAAGAAAGAATAAAGGAAGGTTAAGAGGTACCTAAGCACCTTCCCCCTACTTCCCATTTACGTCTTCCCCTTCTCAACAGTGCCACCCCAATCATAGAGTTTGCAGTCTTCATAATAAACTTTACCCTGATTTAATTTTTTCGCCTATAAAATGAAGGTAATAATAATACCTAACTTAAAGAGTTGTTTTACATTGCCTTGAACAGTGATCACTCATTAAATGGTAGCTATAATTAATATTATCAGTATTAATATTATTCAGTTATCATCCCACATTTATTTTGTCTTAATGAGGATAGGATATCTTTAGAGTTTTGACAGATGTGAATAACTGCAAAGGTAAGAAATTATTAACCAACCTTATATCTATCTACTTTAAAGAAAATCTCACAAGCAGCCTGAATTTCACTCTTTACTCATGCGTACTCATCATATAAGGAATTACTACTCTATTAGCTGCCTCACTGGAAACCTGAAGTGGAGTGATATTCTTGCATTGTTATTCATGTAGGCAGAGCTCTTTAACACATTCTCTACGAATGGCAAAAGCATCATTTTCTATTTTTCATCTCCTCTTCTTTCCTCTCATGTATACTTATCCTTCATAACTGAAATTATTAAGCTCTTCCAAGCGCAGGCTTATAATACACAGACCTAGCTCTGAAGGTCACGGGCCACGACGGAGACAATTCAGCTTCTATTTTTCCCCTGGAGCATTGCGATCTGAGATAGATTGCAAAAGGCTAGAACTTGGCTAGAGAGAAGCCTTGTATCACCTGAACTTTTTAAATAGTCATACAGCTTCTTTTGGCAGATAAAAGGGCTGAAAACTTTGTCCAGCAAAAAAAATAAAAATAAAAATACAGATGATAATTACGAAAATGACTGCTGTGGACTAAAACCCTGATTTTGGTTTACTTTCTTAAGCAGATATACTGTTTATTTAACTGAGGAAAACAGTCAGATGTTTATATGCATTTCTCAGTATTTTTCTGAGTATATTATCAGTACCAGATACTAAACTGACATTAATACCATAAAATCTGATTGTACTGTCAAAGCAATCTCTTTTATAATTATTCTACTAATGAAATAATAATTGACACATTCCACTTGCAGTCAACAGATTTGCTGATAGAGTGATACATGGTTTAAATTATGAGTAACTGAGCTATAGAATAAATCACATGAGGAAGGACCAAGTTTCTCTTGAGGATGGTGGCTCATTACCTGGAGGTATTTCATTCACAGCAATCAGTTGACACTATTTGTTCTTCATTAGCATATGTGAAGATACCAAAAACGTAGGTATCTATTCATTGTTTTGTTTTGGTTTTAGTTGACACATTTCCCTTGTTGTACTTAAGTTTTTGGTTGTCCTAATTCTGGCTGATAAAATTTAGTTAAAGTGATTTCATAATTTCAGATAACAGCATAAAAGCAAACTTTGGCGATCTATTGAACCTAAATTATTTTTTCAAAGTAACATCTATTTGGTAGAAATCTCCATTTTATTTTTTCTAGCTATATTCACAATTCGGATTTTATCAAGTATGCATCCTCTCAATATGGCATACAAAATGTAAACACTTCATTTGTTTTCCACTTCTAACAATATTGTTGAGATTGATCTAAAATAAAATTTCAGATAAAACAGGAATAGGTGCAGTAAAAGTAAAAACAAAAAGGGTCACTTGGAATATTTGTACTCAGTGTTCCTAGATGATTAATAATGTTACATAAGAATTGGCCATTAGTAAGAAATTGCCATATCAGGTAAGTAAAATTAAATAATTGCTATTTTTGAATTCTACTTTAAGAAACTTCCATCAAAAATTCGTAAACTATTGTTAATGATTTTAACCATATAGCCATATGTAACTCTCTCCCTATATATATGTATATATATATAATGTGCTATGCATATAGAGGAAATACCTTCATGAAAACTCATATATTTTGTTTAATATTTCAGATGTATATTACCAACACAATCAAAGCCAAAGGAACCAGACTTGCTAAGCCAGTTCTGTGCTTGGGCTTAATGTGTTTGGCTTTTCTTACTGGACTCAACAGAGTAGCAGAATATCGAAATCATTGGTCAGATGTGATAGCAGGCTTTCTGGTTGGAATATCTATAGCAGTATTTCTGGTAAGTACCAAGTTACTTAGATGTGATTGGGTTTTTAATTAAATTTGCATAACTATCTATAAGAAAATACAAGTATGCATCACTGGGTTTGTCTAAATGTGGTATATCAAACAATAATATACGTATATTAAATATATATGTATATATTTTCAAAGCATTCATTTCTTCCTCTTCTCCCATATATTCTGCCTGAAGTTAGGTTCAGGAATGAAAAAAATATAAACTTCTTCATATAATTTGGAACAGGGCTGGAAACACCCAGTCCTCCCCAGATAGTTTTTAAGACTGGGTTGTTTGGATATTTTTAAAATTTCCTCAGAGCAGTTGGTGTTCTGGAGTATTTGGAGCGTCCCAAAGTACCCTAGTGACTCCCTGCTGTCCTTTTCATGAGCCCCCATGTCACAGTGCTCTCTAACAGGTAACCTCACCTATAAGATGAGCCGTTTCACTTCAGAAACTAGAAATTCATGCACAGTTAGCAAGACCATACCATGTCGAATCACAATTTACCAAGTTGTGGGGAGCATACGCAGTGACTTCTAATGAAGTAAGCATGTCATCTATGCTCTAATCAAATCTCCTAGGAATATTCCCATAGGTTTTGGTTGCTGGAAAATATGTTTTACTCTGACTTTAATATTGATTGGTCCTCTATAAGTATGGGTATGTAACATTTTGCCTGGAAAAAAAAAATGTGTAGACTGCAAATCACGACATATTTTTACATTGATGCATTATAATTTAAGAAATATTTTATTTCCATTTTGATTACCTCTAAATTGTTACTGGGATGTAGCTTTCCTTCCTCAGCCTCTTTTTACTAGTTAATATTTATAACTAGTAAGCAAATAGTTATGTGAACCTTTCCAGCTACCAAATGTTGGAGTACAATTTATGTATCGGGCATTCTAAGTTATTTCCTCTAGAATCTTCTGTGGTAAAGTGGTCACCACAACCTCACCTCTGCACTGTGTCCTGTGTTGCTTTTTGTTCACTGTGTATCCCCAGTAAGTAGGAAATACTTAGCAAATACTTGATGAATGAATGAATGAATGAATGAGTGAATTAAGTACTGTTTTATTTGCTTCCCAGAACTCTTTTAAGGGTTAAGTGAACTCCCACATGTAGGAAGGGCCTGGTACAGAGAAGGCACTGGGTATCATGGTCCTCATCTTTGACGATTATATTCAAATCCTTTTCGCACTTGAGATTTGGCTCAGATAAGTTCTAATTTCTCAGGAAGTTTCTCTGATTAGCTTGTTCTCTCATTTTCCTGAATTTCTACCACTCTCTCAGTCGTTTCTGTTACAGTATAATACGGAATTTATATTCTGTTTTAAATGTATCACTCTTATCCCACGTGCATTTGGTTTCAGTTAAGAGACCAAAATCCTCATGCTTAGCAAAATCCAAAACAAATACTAGTTGAACAATGGTTATAGATCAATTAATATTATTTTATTAAAGTGTCTCCTTTAAAACACTTTCAAAAATGATATATATGACAATGTTAGCCAGAATAGTTCAAGTTTATTGAGCCACCACAATGTATTTAAAATATATATGAAATAATAATAATAATTATTTGCTCTTTACTACATTAATTCATCCTTACAACAGCTCATTGAGATGTAATTATTATTGTCCCCATTTTGCAGAAAAAAACCTGAGGCCTGATTATATTAAGTAGCCTGCCCACGTTCATAAAGTTAGGCCATGAGAGAGCCTAGGATTAAGATCCAGGCCTGTTTGACCCCCAAGTCCATGCACTTAACCCCATGCCATAATGATGCTTCATTTGCCACCAAGGAAGAGGGGAAATGATCAAATGACCGGATTAATTTGGTATCACATCTGGAAAAAGAAAAATATGTGGGTAATGGTGATTTATTAGTATCATCTTAGTAGGATGGTGCTTACAGCCTTGGAAGAGACATGTGTCAATCAAAATATTACTCTAAACAATGTATAATTTCATATTGAGATAAGTGCTTTGATAAAAGGAATCACAGTCTCATGTGAGCAAAAAGCAAACAGAAACAAAATAAGTCTCAGCCAGGAGATCAAGGAAGGCTTCCATGAGGAAGTGATGCTGAGACCAGTTAGTGGCCTACTTGGATATAGCATCAGAGACAGTGGGGATGGGGAGTACTCCAAACAGCAGGAAGTGAAAGGGAACAGAAGTGTTTGGAAAACTGAGAGAAGGATGGCTGCAAAGGTGGGCCAGAGTTTCACTTTAACAGGAATGGAAAGCCAAGCCACAATGGCTTTAAGGGGATGACATAACTCAATTTGCATTTGGAAAGATGATTCTCACATCATTGTAGAAAATAGATCCGAGGGGCCAAGACCGGATTTAAAGGGACAGTTTAGAAAGCTATGCAGGAATTCAGGCAAGAGGTGGGTGGTGGTGGCTGCTTAGTCCCTGGAGTTGGTGGTGGAGATAGAATGAAGCAGATATAAGAAATCAAAATATTTAGAGATGAAGATAGTTAGAAAGTAAAGTTGAGCAGATTCAGTGATTGGTCAAGTCTAAGAGGCATACAGGATAAATCCAAGTTTTCAGCCTTGTGCAACTGCATTGGAGCAGAGGTGAGTGTGTGTGGGGGGGATGGGGAGGTGCCTTTCCTTGAGAGGGTCCGAAAAAGATCAAGGTTTGAAGTGAGGCCAGGGGATGGGCAGATCTTGAGTTTAGTTCTGAATTTTTGTTGAATTTGTCATACCTTTGCCAACCAAGGAAATGAAGTAAATTTAGTGATTTATTGCAACATCTTCACTTTTAATTGAGAAAACTAAGACCCAGAGAACCATCCAAGAACATACAGACTCAGGAAGGCTCAGGATCAAAAACGAGGTTTCCTTGCTTTTTCTTATCAGCATCTTTACTAATAGAAAATCAGTTCCATACTTGTGAACGTTAGCAGACAAGACTTACTAAATATGTAATATGATTCTAAAGAAGTTTTGGCAATTTCTTTCCTTGTAATAATTTAAATAATAAGAGTAATGAAGAATCATCATTTTGCTAAAGATGCTGTTTAGTTAAGTATCAACTATGTGTTAAGTGCTTAAGTATTTCACACATGAATTCTCAGCTGCTTCAGTGGTATTATCCTGATCTTTAATTAAGGCAAAGAGATAACTGATCAGCCTTTCAAAGAGTTTTTCAAAGCTAAATAATATAAAACATAATTGTACTAATTTCAGAAGCCCATATTAACTCTGGATGAACTTTTCTTCATTTCATTAGTTCCATATGTCTATGTACATAGTTATTTCATTTCAACAAATTTTACTTCAGAAGAATTATCAGCATTTTTTCATCTGCCCATTTTTCCAATAACTTATAATACCAATGAAAAGGGAAATGTAGGTATATGTATGTATGTGTTTCATGGAATAGACGTGAAACTGCTTGACTGTTTCATTGTTATTGTTGGCTAAAATTCTTGATTACATTCTTTGTATTCTAGAGCAGTGGTCAGTCAGCAAACTACAGCCCGCAGACCAAATTTGGCATGCTGCCTATTTTTATAAAGAAAGTTATACTGGAACATTGACACATTCATTAGTTCATGAACTGCCAGTGGCTGCTTTTGCACCAAAGGGCAGAGTAGAGTAGTTATTGCAGAGACTATAAGCCTGCAAAGCCAAAAATATTTACTATTTTCCCTTAACAGACAAAATTTGCTGACCCTATCTCTAGGGCAATCATTGTCTATTAGTCCTTTGTGGGATCTTGAAGCTGGCAACATTATCTGCTAGAAGGTTTATCATATAACCATCGCCAAGCCCTTACCATTCCTTACTTTAAAGATCTTGGTGGCAGTGGTCAAGTTGAGGTATCTAGTTATCATCAGGCTTTGACCTATGTTTCCAATCTCTAATTCTTCTAGGAAGTGGAAGGAGAAGAAGTATATAACAATTTGCAAGGAAATATTTTCCTGACATAAAGTCTCATAGTATGTGTTATTATTTTACAGATTTGTGAATTCATTTAAAAACCAGAGAGTAACCAAGATCTAATTGGCCTTTGAAGATATTCAGTAATGAGTCCTACTAAAGAAAAAGATTTCTAATGGAGCATTTGTGAAAGTGTGCAATGTGAATATACAGTTGTATATTAAATGTTTATTTTATAAAATTAATGTTAGGTTATAACTGTAAGTAAGGTCCGTATTTCAATTTATAATAGAATATAAAACCCAGAAAAAGAAAACTCAAGAATACCTTACATAGTAGTCAACATAGCAAATAATTTTCCTGGTTTGTTTAACTCATTATTTCTTAATATGACCCACCTGCATCAGAAGCTTATGGACTTCATTTTAAAAATGCTAACTCCTAGGCCCCATTCTTCATTTACTAAATCAGAATCTTTAGGGGAGGACTTAGCAGTGTGTATTTCTTAACAACACCGGAACTTTATTTTTATGCATACTAAGGTGTGAGAATCTCTGGTTTAGTTCAAATTCTGTCCCTTATGGGATATAATCAATTGAAACAAGGGTCAATTTCTTTTATGTAAAGGGTCTTCTATTTCAGTAGTAGCCCCAGAAAACTATTGTTGAAATGTCAAGTATATATAGAATGCAATAATAGAAGATAAACTAACCACAAGAGCAGAAGAATGGGATTCACTTGTACTCACCATCAAATTGGTATTAACTAATCAACACATAAATGCACATATAAGAATAACATCTATTGGATGTTGGGCAAGGGGGAGGGGGGAGGAGGGAGGAGGGGAGGGGTATTTGTATACACAAGGAGTGCAATGCGCACCATCCGAAGGATGGACATATTTGAAACTCGGACTTGCGGGGGGGGACCAAGGGCAACATACGTAACCTAAACATCTGTACCCCCATAATATGCTGAAATAAAAGAAAAAGAAAAAAAGAAGATAAACTAGGTTAATTAAAGGGATGCTACTAAATTAGAGAGTGCCAATTGTGGAAGGTTTATTATGAATGTAACGATATTGGAGCAATGGAAAATAATTATCATTTAAATTAAGTCATAGGTTAGCCACATTAGGGAAAGGTTAGCTGGCTATGAATTTTTATAAGGTTATGATGTTATTTTTGGATTGATTTGAGCATTGACTATAATGTAATGAAAATTTTAGAATAATAAAATTGTCATTACTAATTGAGCTACATATTATTTGGAGAATTTTCTTGAACATAACTGCATTGGAGTAGCTATTAAAATTTATACAAGATAAATTTGGATATAAATTTATATAAGTAATATTTAAGTCATTTTAATAATTTATTACATGTTTATATTTATTAAGCTCCTCAAAAGGGTGATGATAGTCACAGGAGGCATAGTTTTGATTTAACTATAATTTTTTTCTAAAATTTTAGGTTGTATGCGTGGTCAATAATTTCAAAGGAAGACAACCAGAAAATGAGCATATGCACATGGATAATCTGGCACAGATGCCAATGATCAGCATCCCCCGAGTAGAAAGCCCTTTGGAAAAGGTAACATCTGTAAAGGTGATTTCATAATTTAAATCTTAAAACGTGATTATCTAGGGCAAGTGAATAATTATTCCTATGTGTATATATGGGGAGTACCTGCACAGTTTTTGTTGATTTACTTAAACCTCAGATTCTAATACGGTATTTAGCAAGAATTTAGTCAGTGAAGAGATCACCTTAGGAAAATGCATATCACATTTACGGTATCTCTTTGTATCCCTCATTCGAAAGCTGTGTACTTATGAAAGAATCCATTTAGTACTTTGCCATAGATTCTAAATAAAAAACATTGTGCACTGGTCTCACATGTAGGCAAAACAATAAGGTGGTTTTATTTGAGAATATATACATTTTTTCACAAAATGTATTCCATTTCTTCCATACTCCATTTCTATGAGAAAGTACTAGGTCCTAGTACAGTGCCTGGCACACAATCAGGGCTCGATAAATATTTGTTGAATCTCAATGTGTGAAATTCTGACAGCAGGAAAAGTACCAACTGTGGCCTCTTAATCAGGGAAGTACCGAGGGTCAGGCTGGGCTGAATGCAGCCAGACCAGGAGGCACTTTGACCGGCAGGTTGAGGCCTCATTGAGCATGGCAATGAGCACAGAAACTTGACAAAAACTTTTCTCAAGATTTTGTGCACCAGATAGGATATTTGCTAAATGTTGATGCAGTTACGTGCATTGTAACTAGTTAAATGATTGCTCAAGAGGTTACTAGAGATTTTCCTCAGACCTGTTCATTTCCACATTTTGATTAATATCTTGATCAAAATGAACAATTGATGAACAGTTCAGTTTCATGTTAATCAATTGTTCACATGGTGTGAAGTTGTGAGAGATAATACATTGGATAAAAGAATAAAAATTCTTGAGAAACTAAGAAACTACTTAACTAGAAACAAAGGAAACGTTTCATATTTGGACTAAAGCTCTGGTCAAACTTGGAATACTGGGTACTAACCTCGACAACACAGTTTTGAAGCAGGCTCTGATAGACTAGCTGACACTCAGTATATTTGTTAAATGAGTGAATGGATGTATCTAGACTTAATGTCGTACATTAGAAGGGACTCTTGGAGGAACAAAAAAATGATTAGTGTAGCAAAAAAGAAAACTCAGGAAAGAAGCAATAGCTTCCCACAAGTACCTGAAGGACTGTTATATGACAGAGATGTGTTCTGGAGGATGTCAGAGATCACAATTACAACAAAAGAAGGAAAATGAATGTGAGAATGTAAATAATGACTGAAAGAAGAGAAAAACTTTCCAAAAATAGAATGGCAGCCTTAAGAGAGATGAAATTTCCTTTTACTATAGAGATTCCAGAATAGCTAAATAATCAATTATCCATGATACTTTGGAGGAAATTCAAGCATTCAGGTAAGGATAGAGGTACTAAATAATAACAATTATACAAATACTAATAATGGCTCCTGTTTAATCATCATCAGTATATGTCTAGCACTGTGTTGATGGTTTACATAAATTCCACCAAAACATATCTCTGCTCTATAATTTCAGTCCTCACAACAATTTTTAAAGCTGGGTCTCATTATAGTGGCCAAAGACTGCTAATAGT
Source organism: Propithecus coquereli (assembly GCF_000956105.1). Classification (NCBI taxonomy): domain Eukaryota; kingdom Metazoa; phylum Chordata; class Mammalia; order Primates; family Indriidae; genus Propithecus; species Propithecus coquereli. The sequence continues at coordinate 909,247 of NW_012153062.1, forward strand.
CCACCAGTATTCCTTCTTGCCTTCTTCCCTACAGTAATTGAATCCCCCAGTTTTAGCTACACCCATGACTGCCCAGCTACAATCTATATTTCCCAGCTTTCCTTGCATTTTGGTGTAACTATGTGGCCAAAAAGGGATAAGTGTAACCTCTGCTTTAATCTCTTTGAAGATTCTTGCCCTGGACATTCTCTACCCTTTCTCACCAAATGGAAAAAGTAATGACTGGAGCAACCTTGGCAGTCACTTTGTAAGATGACTGATCTACTCTGCCAGTCTGGGTCTCTGGATGAGCTCATGGAACAGAGTCCATATACCCACCCTCGAGGGGTCTAACAAAGAAATGAACTACTTTCTCCTCTAAGCCATTGGATTGTTTTAATTTCTCTTCTATAGTAGCTTAGCTGATGTCCTATTACAATAAATGTCCTCATTTTACAGTTAAGAAAAGTGAACTTCCAAATGGTTAAGTAATTCACAAAAGTCTACATTGTTGATAAGCAGCAGAGAAAAAAATCTACAATATAATGTTTTGAGATGCATACCTATATGAGAAAATATATGTTTTAAAAACTGAATAACATGTACAAAATTAGATCATGTTTAACTTAGTAAATAAAGATAGAAAGCAGTGGAATTTAGAAAGAGATCTGAAACATTTTGAAACATAGTCGAGATTACAGAGTCTTTTTCTTTTATATACCTCTGACATTAACTTTGATAATAATCACAATCTTCTGCTTTTTAACATATTTTATTTGCATGAAGGTTCTTTAGTAGCTTCCTTGCATTACCAGATATTCTTATATACCATAACAGCATTCTATATATTAAATGATTTCAAAATTCCTATTGTTGATTTTATGCTAATAGTTCATTTTTATTCCCAATCTTAAAGTAGTAGATGGTAAATGCAGAAATATTCTACTGGAATCTATAAATTGCTAGAGTTGAGTGTTTTTTAACTTCTTTATTAATTTTTTTTTGTTCATGGCAAACTCTTGTGCTTTACTTTCACTCTGTAGTTAGGGAACGCAGATGGTTCGAACCTGATTCCATTCTCCCCTTACTCACCAAGGTGCTCTGGCACCACACCCTGCTGAGCTCCAGCTTCCTCTTCTGTCCTTCCATTCCTGTTCCCTGGCAGCGCAAGCTGTTTGCCCGCTGCCCTGAACTCACACAAACCACAGGGAGATGGGGCGCCAGGTGCTGCAAATGCATCTCAGCCTTCCTGTTGGAACTCTGCTGCTGAGAGGATATGCGTTGGTGCTCATCAGCCAGAAAGGAAGGCAGGCCATCTCTAAGGGAAGCCTATAAGAGCTGTCTTCTTTTCTTTTGTAATAAGAAATATTTGGAGTAAATACACAGCAGTCCTTGAATATCATCATTTCGTCGTTTCATTCAATGTGTTCATTCCAACACTGATAAGGAAAAACAATTGACCTCTGGCCAGGGCCACTGTCTACTTGTTCTCCCCAGGTCTATGTGGGTTTTCTTCGGGTGCTCCATTTTCCTCCTACATCCCAAAGCTCTGCACCTTAGGTGAACTGGCCTGTCTACATGGCCCCACTGTGAGCGAGCGTGGGTGTGGGCGTGGGCGTGGGTGTGAGTGCGCCCTGCGATGGATGGTGTTCTGGCCACGGTTGGTGCCTGCCTCGTGCGCCGAGCTGCCGGGATAGGCTTTGGCCACCTACAACTCTGAACTATCATAATTGGGTAAATCTTGTGTTTTTTCATCTTTCTTAAATGTATGTATAGTCACGTTTGTTTCAATGTTTAATATTTGAAGTGTTTTGATCTTTATTTAGAAGTTTGATGACATTTTTGTGACCAGGAATATGCAGTAGGATCTTCTTATTTACAGCAGTTAGCCAATGGTAAAATCGGTTTCGTTATATGTCGTTTTGCTTAAAGTCACAGTTTCCAAGAGCCTATCAACGACGTTGAGTGAGGAATTACTGTGTCGCTTTCATCGTAGTTCATATTAGTAAACAAGTAAATGAAAAATTCTTCCCAGTACTTTGATCTTCGTAATTGATAGTTGGAGAGTGACATTAGTTCCCCAAAGCTGGCCTCCTGAGGAGTGTAAGGGATGCAGGCATACCCAATAGTTTTAACATTATTATACCAAACTATTATTTTCTGGTTGTCACTTTTGTGTGGAGAAGGTAGAGGATCTGTTTTAGAAGTTATGTACTTATATAACCTTTTATGTTCAAAGTACATGTTTGATAAACTATAAGCTACAGAGTAATTACAGCATGCAAGCATTCTTTGTTTTTATGCCAGCAATTTATCCCTTAATTACAAGAATTTTGTCATATAGTTAATTACCATAGTTTATTAGGAAAAGTCATGATTTTTCTGAAAGCTAAGTAAATTTGAACATTCATTACATTTGGTTTTTGAAAAGAATTAGTCATCTGTGGAAACTGGCTCATTGTATCCCAATGTCCACTAAATTCTTTATGGCTGTTTGTCAAATCATGAAAATCATGAAAATCATCATCAAATCATGAAAAGCCTGAATGTGCATCAGTAGTGAATTGCTAAATCAATCGTCGCACATTTGTACAATGGGATCTGGTACATTATATGTGATGCTTCTGCTCACAGGTCCTCGAGGCTGACTGGCTGGGAATTTTGGGTAATTTTGGCCTTAGGCAACTCTTAAATGCTTGGTGACTCAGTTTTTTATTTCATAAATTGATCATTATAAGGGTTCAATAAGCTAATAGTAAAGCACTTAAAATAGTGTCTGGCACCTGTGAAACCCTAAACAATTGCCAATTATAATCATTATTACCATTTAACAGTTAAAATAGATGAGGTAGATCAAGATGTGGAAATTTTTCCAATACATATTGTAAATTTTTTTTAAAAAAAGCTCTATATAGATATATAAACTATGTATGTGCATGTATAATGAAACCAGTTATTCAGAATACCACACAAGTTATTTATCTTTAGTAGGCTAGAAAGGTGCATGTGGATGAGAACGAGAGAGAGAGAGAAACAGACACAAGCCAGAGCAATACTTAAACCTAAGGAGGCAATTGAGATAGGGTACCATGACTTTATCTGCATTCCTGATTCATTCTTCCTCTCTTTGCTTTTTTTCCTTCTCTCGCTCTCTTTTCTTTCCTTCTATAATGAAATACTATACTATTCATGATTAATTTTATAACTAAAAAAATTACAATTTTAAGAAGCTATTTAATTTTCTTAAGCTGTTCTCTAAGGTGGTTCTAATGCTTCTTCATTTTATTGACAAATAATGTGTTCAGACTGACCAAAGTCCCTTGGATAAATTCCCCCTGGATAATCTAAATCCCTGTGCTCCTTTCTTATGACTCACGTGATCTTTCTGAAAGTGTTTGATTTATTTTTCTCTACCAAATTGGGCATGGAAATCTAGGTGGTAGCTCCCACGCCTTTATGCCCAGGGTCCAGCCTTCCCTGGTACCTCCAGCCGTACCCATGTTAGGTCGTATGGGCCCTGCAACACTGCACGTGAGCCGCGTGCAGGTGCCTCTTGCGTACAGAATCTGCAAAGCTCCCACCCACCCAAGCACCCAGAGAGCCAAATCTCTTCGTAGGTCACACCTCCCCTTCCTCTCAAACTCATGCTTTTCTGGCTCCTGCCTTCAAGGGCCCATGCGTCTCAAACAAAAGCTTCAGTGTTGCTGGCTTCAGGATGTGTCCAAAAACACAAAGACCCAATTAATCACTCTGAGGAGTCTAAGAAACAAACTAATGTCTGACTCTCCTTCTAGGAAGTGTGATGGAGGCATTTACATTTCTTTATCTTTAACCTCCTATATTAGCAAAAATAAAGTAGGAATTAATATCTTCATAGCTATGTCACCAAGAGTGAGAGCTAGATTGACTAAAATTTTGGCATTTCAACTAGATACAGTGTAAATAAATCTATTTTGAGGGAATCCTCCAAAGGACAATTAAATTCTTTTTTTGCTATTAAAGAAGTGCTATGTTGTAGGAGTAGCTAAAATCCTATAGAGTCTCACTAATACCCTAAAATTTCAAAGAGTGAAGATGAAGAACTGGAGCAGTGTCTAAGAAAGTGAGGAGCCCATTCCAGTTAGAGCACACTGCAGCCCCTGGGACCAACACCATTTTGAGACACAGTTAGCAAACAGACAAATGCTCACCCACAGAAAACCTTCAGACAAGAAGCTGTCCTCGGATCAGGCTTTTCATTAATATGGATTCCTGCTAGATGAAGGAACCCTTTTCTAAACTGAATGGGTACCCTACAGCTGGAGAGGGAGTTACCTTCATTCAAAAAACAAAACCAAACACTGTCTCCAAGGACTGCACCATCCTCCTGGAGTAGAAGTTAGACTAAACAAAACAGCAATCTTTCTGAGGTTTCAATAAACATAGAAATGAATGAAACTGTATAGGAATAAAGTGACCTTCCTGGAAATACTCATGGTCTCAGCTTGTTCTCACAGTCCACTCAGGCTGGTAAATTATCCATATGATGACACAAAACTACATCCTCCAGCTCTTCCACTCAAGATCTAAGTAGAGGATTCCCTCACTATTCATGGGAATAGTTAGGTGATCATTGATGAATTCTCTCCCACTCATTTTAGGAAAATGAACTGAGCTAAATCCATCCTGATTCAAGCAGGAATAATCAGACAAGAGCTTAAATTCTTTAAAATGATTTCTTGACACAGAGGAGAGGGAATGACATATTTCAAGAGATAGCATATTTTTGTTAAAGATTAACTATAAGAAATTTAATTAACTTTATTGTAGATAGCATCTCCTTTTCACAGTCAAGGAAATTAAAGAAAACATTTGAAATGAGAGATGAAAGATAGTTTGACACAATCAAGAAAGTAATGTAAGAAAACAGATAATGCCATGGCAGGATTTAAACCAACACTAGAAACCATAAAGAACAAAATCCGCACTGGAGAAAGTCAAATCAGCTATGTTACTGACAGGTTTTGTAATGAAAGAACACGAGAATGAAATTGATACTGAGGAAAGATAATAGATATGGAGGACATACCGCAGAGACCTAGCATATGAATCATCACATATCCTGAAGAAAACGACAAATGGAGCAATAGCAAAATTCAGAGAGATTCTTTAAGGAAAAATTTATCTTCTAAATAAATACTTGAATCTTTAAGCTAGAAGAGTTAACTAGATACAAAATAAAAATCGAAATATGGACCAAAAAGTAGATATTTCCCAGTGAAAGTTTTGAATTTCAAAACTGAAGAAAATATACTACAAATTCTGTGGTATTTTGTAGTATTGTTCTCAATTATTATCTACCTCCTTCCTTACGCAGAATATCCTTCCTGCTCAAGTACTTTGGAATTGGTCAATAACATATGAATAGACCTGATATATTCCTCATCACTCAGAAACTGGTGGAGCCATCATGAGTTTCTGCCAGCCTTATTGCTCCTACACTTTCTTGCAGGAGAAGGCCATTTTCCAGATAAGCACTATTCCCTGTGCCTGGATGCCAGACTAGAAAGACAGGGGAAGCAGACCCGCACTCAACCTGTAGCCTAGAGCAGATCCATAGAACCTGGCCACCACCATGTAGGATGAGGGAGAAATAGATATTTATTGTTGGAAGCCACTGAGCTTTTGAGGTTACTATACAGTATATCTAGTGAAAACTGATATAAACACCAAGGCAGAAAAAGTAGTTTACCTATCCAATACTGATGGCATGCTGGCCTAAGACTTGTACCTTCATAATATGAGATGCAAGATATATCCTAGATGAAGTAATGACTTCAGAGTTTTCAAGGAATAAATTTGTGACGTAAGAATTCTATTCCCACCCAAAAGGTCATTTAAGTATTCAAATAACCACAAAAAATCAACTATACAAGAATTCAAGAATTTTACTACTTATGAAAAGATACCAAAAATGTTTACCAACCAAGTGAGTAATACACCAATATCCAGAAATCAAATTAGGAAAACCATGATATAAAAGAATTGGCAGAAAGAATGGAAACCATTTAAATATAAAGCTAATTAGAATTAACTGCAATAAAATACAGTAACAGAAATAGTGAAAAATTATAAATTTTATTTAAAGAAATATATAACAAAATAAAATAATGTAAAATGACAAAATGAGATAGAAACCCTAAATAATACCTAGGATTTGGAGTTGGTAAAAGTGTAGAGGTATGAGGTTTGTCAGATTTCATACAGGGGGGACTCAGTATCACTGCTTCATTCTTAGCATCCCTAACTAGAAAAATGTTCAAGTGTTTTGAAAAACAAAAGTTATCAAGAGTATTTTAAAACAGTTTATAAAAGGCCAATCACAAAGTATAAAACACAAATAACACACATGTCAAAGTGTTGATGTCTGTAACATATAAAACATCCTAATTGAAAAATGAATGAAGTCCATGAGTGGACAAATCATTAGAGATCAAATACAATTGGGAAATAAATACATGGAAAAACTCTCTGTCACTTTGGATGAAAATTCCTGAAGGGTCTTTTATGCAACATTGAGAAGTTGATTCTCACCCTGTAAGAAATTGGGAGCCATTAAAGAGTTTATGGAAGGAAATGGCATGTTCAGAAAGGAGAATTAATTAGAGTAACACAGAACAACAACAAAAAAAATCTGGGAGGCTATTGTAGAAATCCAGTTGAATGCTGTAGGTGACGTTTACTAGATCTCAATAAAGCCATGTCATGCCATTTTGACTGGCCAAGTATCACTCGGAAAAGTCCGTTTCACTCCAGTGCCAATTCCACAGACTTCTCTAGCTATCCCATGATTTATAGTAGAAAAGGGCTGCTAGACAGGGTGTCACGAAGAAAACCATTCCTCTCCCTAGCCCCAAAGAACCTGCTGATCCTTCCTCTATGGAATTTCCCTATCCGTTCTTCAGAGACTTCTCTTGCTCATAACTAATGGGTAGTGTGTACATTGGCATTCCTTCCAGATGATCCTCTAAGATCAAACTTCATTCATCCCAGCAGCAAAGCACTGAGCTCTTTTCTTCTTTCCTCTCTCTTGACCCTGCTCATTCTCAATCTAAGGCCCATTGAGAATAGCATAGGTAAGTGCATGGAAATAATGTAAGCTGTATTTATTTTGATTGATGCCGTACAGAAAACCTGAGAAAAGGGCACTTTATCTGGCACAGGAACAAAATTATTTAAAAATAAATTAAAGATGGATAGAATTTGATCGAAAATGGATATTTCAAATAGATCTAAGGGGAATTAATATTCACATAGTTTGATTGAGGCAGTTACAACAGGCCACTATAGCCACTCATGGCTAATTTGGGATAACTTTGACAGCTAAAGTGAATAGAGCCAGATGTAGAAAAGGCTTTCTGAGAAAATAACTATTTTTCCATTCAAACCCAGGCATTATTTTCTCTTAGGCTGATGTGATCTTAATCAATTGAACCAAAGGGAATTCCCTCTTGCCAACAAGAAAGGGAAAGTAATGATAGGAATAGTTTACGAGACTCCAGTTTTATATTGAGGGTAAGGGGCTTTTCAGTAATCTGTACTGCCCAACAAAGCTCAGAATGTAGAAGCCCACGCTTTGTAACAGAAGCATCAGCTGAATGAAAGTGGTAAGCGGTGATGACAGTTCCAAAAATCTAGAAATATCATAATGAATATGTGCTATTATAGATGAAAATTTCCAGGGCTACTGCAAAGAAGAATTATACGGATAGGACAGTTCTAAGAGAGCTCACAGTGACCCAGGGAAGCATAAGCATTGACATGTACATTGACACTTGCAGATTATAGGGTTACAGCAGTCAAGGTAAAGCATGAACTGAAATTTAGTCAGAGTGGTGGGTGGACAGAGAGCTCAGCTTTTGCAGCTGGAAATCCTGGGGTTGAAGCCTGGTTCAGCTGCATAATAACTAGGTGGCATTAGAAAAATCACTCTTCCTCTCCTTACCTGAAAAATTGACACAACGATGGTTCCCCTGTAGGGCAATTGTCGGAATTAACAGTTCACAGATAAACTTCTTGGCACATAGTGGGTGCTTCACACATATTATAATAGTTCCCTCCTGCAACAATAATAATTCCCTTAATGGGATTTTTTTTTAAATTTCAGACCAGTATACCCCTATACAAATATTTCATGGATTTGAAAGTTTATACAGATTGTCTATTTCATACATAACACTTGTGGCAGAAAATATTATAGTATAAAATGTGGCATACATTTGTGTCATAGCAACAGCAAAACAATCCTGTGGTTTCTTGCCAAGACAAATATGATTATACATTACCCTGCTCCCTGTAATAAATTCCTTTGAGGTTTCAGAATGTTGTGTGTGAATAACTCTGGCAGACTATTTAAGCTTCAGTTGCTTTTCTACAATGCAAATCTTTGTTTTACAGAGCTGCTGAACTGTAATATAAATGTTATATAGGACCTTGTCAAAACAACCTTATTAGTGATTAGATATTGGAATAGTTAGTGGAACTAAATATATTCATATTTTAGGCATTTTTCCTTAATCTAAGCTTTGAGCATTTACAAAAAATATTTGAAGTAAATCAATGTTTACAGGCTGTACTCCGTTCTCACTTATTAAATTTAATTGTGTTTTAAAAGAGTAAATTGAAAATGGAAGCTTAAAAATTTCCAACAGGCATCAACAATTTTAGCTTAAAAATACTAGCACATTTTGTTATTACTTTGCCATATGTCATTTTCCTATTTGTGCTCCCATATATTCAGTATTTATTTTTCCACACTGTTTATGAATTATAATATGCTACATGAAGAATAAAAGCCAGATTTTTACCCTAATTATCTAACAGGACTTTTATAAAAGAACCTTTCAGTAAATAACTTTTGAATATAGATAGGAAGCTTTCTCATCTCATTTGTGTGAATAAATATAGAGTTGATGACTACATCTTTAAATTATATGATTCATTCAGTCATTAGTTAAGGAGAGAATAAACAATGATAGATTTAAAAATCATAGCCAATACACACACAATTAGCTACACGTGGGAAACTGCTCAAAGCATTCGCTCACTCTTGTCTCAGATCTGTTCGCTTGTGGTGGACCATCCTGGAGATATGGTTGAGGTATCACCGCATCACAATCCTTGAAAACGTTTTGCAGAAAAAAACGTAAAATTTTATTTGACTAAAATTAGGAATTTAAGACCCAGTTCACAGTCTTATGAAACAATCATGGTTTGTTTTTTAAGAAGCAATTAATAGATAATCTATTTATATTGTTTAAAATCTGAAAATCTGGGTAAGCAAAACAAATAATGAATAGAAAATATCCATATGCCATTACAGTAATCACTGGAAACATTTTTTTAAAAGAGGCTTCCAGACCCCATGAATGTGTATATGGGTTTGTGTATAACACAACATCTCCCTGTATATCCTCTTTCTGCTTTTGCTCACAGAACAATGCATCATAGCTATGATTACAGATCAATAAATGTAATAGTCATATCAAACTTATATTAAGTAAAAGCTAATCTTCAATTAGAGCTTTATATGAGCCTGGAACTATGCAGAGAATTTCACACATAAAATAGCATTTTAGTTTGTATAGAAGTCATTGGAGTGTGTCTTATTTCCGTTTTACAGAGAAAGAGGCATGGAGAGGTTAAGTAACGTGCCCAAGGTCACAAACTGGTCTGTATTCTGAAATAATAATATGAAACCAAGTTTTTCCATTTTCATGGAAATACTACTTCAGAGCTCAAACTCATAATCACTATGCTATATAATGTTATAGAATTATATTTTAAAAAGCTATAATCCATATGTTACCTAAGCACTACATTTGTTAAACATAGAAGATTGTTGCCACTTCCAATTTTCCACAATTATAGATAATATTAGAGTAAATATCCCTAAAATATATCTTTGTAAGTTCAATTAATAATTTAAGATAAATTCATAGAAGTAGAAATGCTGACACAAACCTCATGAATACTCTTGAGGTTTTGGATTTGATTCGTATCCTTATGTCCTCTACAACAGTGGAGAATAATTGTTTTTCATAATCTTCACCAATCTTATGAGCCAAAAATAAATGGAGTATCTCATTTTAATTTGTAGTTTGGGATTATTTTTCAATAAATTTATTTTTTATTTTCCTTTTGTCACTGAAACAATCAAATGTTTGAACAATATTTCGGTAACTGACAAACCAAATTTTACATACCTGTTGGCTACCTTAAGACTTAATTCATGCCATGGCTAGTGGTCCTAACTTTTTTTAAAAAAAATACGGGTTTATTAAGGCATAATTTACATCCTGTAACATTATCCATTTTGGGCAGTTTCAGGAATTTTGACAAATGCATATTGTCATATAATGACCATAATCAAGTTATAGAATGTTTTTATGACTCCCCAAAGTTCTCTCCTTCCCCTTGGTAGTCAATCTCTCCTTTAGCCCCCAACCCCTAAAAACCACTGATCTGTTTTCCTAGAGTTTTGCTTTTCTAGGGATGTTATATAAATGGACTCATATAATATGTGGCCCTTTGGGGTTTTGAGTCTGGGTTCTTTGTTACATGTGTCAGTAGTTGGGGGGGTCCCCTTTTATTGCTGAATAGTATCCTGTTATATGGATGTACCACAGTCTGTTTATTCAGTCACTGATTGAAGGACATTTGGGTTGTTTCCATTTCTTGGCAATTATGAATAAAGCACACATAAACGTTCATGTACAGGTCTGTTTGTGAATATATATTTTTCTTTCTTTTGGATAAATACCTAGGAGTGAGATTGCTGGGCTATATGGCAAATGTATATTAACTTTTATAAAAATTTTTCCAGACTGTGTCATGTCTAATGGTCCTTATGATTTTGAATGGTTCTGAAATGAATCTTGATATGGATCATTCAGATTTTTACCAACTGGTGCCTCTTTGTGAAAATAGGAAAGTTTTTAAATGAGGAGCTTTAATCAGTTCCCGGTTAGACAAGAATTTATCATGCACTTGGATCCATTATCCACATTCTCTGATGCTTCTCTGTGAAGTAGCATCAGGATGCTTACTTAGCAAATCTGCAGCATTTTAAAAAGTTAAAGAAAAACAAAATAACTAAGAACAATTCAAGTTTATAGGTTAAAATACTAGTATAAAACAAAGCATTGGTGCAATTTACTGATGAGTCACCTTTATCATTAGTTGTTATGCACAGTGAAATTTTATCATCATATTTGTTATAAATAAAACATATAACAAATATGAGTGTAAGTATAAGAAGCAGTGTGGCACAGCTGATGGGGAGAGAGGAAATGTTGTAATCATACACAGAAGAGGCTGGGGATGGCTATGCTGGAGGAGCAAATAAAGAGGGACCTATCTACACTTAGCAGTTCTTGCAACATCATCTAAGGGGAGATCTGAAGGACCGTTAGCCAAGAGAAGGGGAGAAAGAAGAATGTTCCAAATAGAGGAACCAGCTTGTGCAAAGGTTTTGTTTGGCAGGTAGGATAAGGGCACAGGCACAAGAGACTTGAGAATGCTCTTAAAGATCGTTCAGCTGATCAACCCTGGGGTCCAGAGTGAGTGGAAAAGACATAGAATTCATAAGGAGCAAGGTAGACTGGAGCGGATGGATAAATTAGCAGTCAGGAAAGTTGCACGTGGCCAAAAGAAGCCTTGTAGTGTGATGGAGGTATGGCAGGAGGTAAGCTGGGGTTTTATATTGCTACCAGGGTTGATGGTAGAGAACAGAGCTGTGAATAAGGAATAAAAATGTGGTAGACAGGAAAGTCATTGGACTTAGGGATGTTAAGAGGACAGACTGCATGAATACCCACATCCACCAAATAACATAAACACATTAGTGTTGATGGAATTATGTGGAGTTTCATATCAATACGTTTGGGAAACATTGAGTTAAAGTGAAACAAGTCTTTGCTGCAGGCCTTCTCAACACTTTATGCATTGTGAAGCTCTAAGCAAGGTATGTAATGTGCATTTGGTCCCAAAGGTTTGAATGTAAAGTTTTTGTTTTTTGTTTTTTTTTTTAGAATTACTCAGATTGACTGCTTTTTAAGGCAATACTCTTGTACCAGTCAAAGGACAGCATTTTAAAGAAAGAATTGATTTTATATCCCTGATAAGGCTTACTTCATTAATCACTTTTCTGCAGCTTTAGGCAGTAGTACTCACACTGGTGTAAAGGGAATCCATCACTTGAGGCACTTGCGAAAGCAGAAATATCTGGGTTGCGTGCCAAGAGACTCTGATCCAGTAGGCCTGGGCCCGGGCCTGGAGGTCTGTACTACATCAGGCATGTCAGGTGATTTGGATATGGAGCCAAGGTGTGGCCTGGATCCAGCTGGGCCTGCAGAGCTTATTGGCTGTATATTACAATCATCGGAGAGCCTTTAAAAATTCCAGTGACCAGGCCATGCCTCAGACCAATTAAATCCAAGTCTCTGGGGTTACATCAGTATTTTCTTAAAGCCCCCAGGTAATTCCAACACGAAGCCACAGTAGAGAACCAGTGCCCCTAAAGATTTGTTGTGGAGAACTTTAACTTTCTTTGGCTTCTCAGGACTTGGAAATACTTCATAAGGTCTGTAGCTAATGCTCCAGTAAAAGCTGGGCCTGCCTCTGGTTTAATCAGCTTATCAGAGAAAGCTGCCTAGAGATTTCTCCTTTCCTGGGGGAGAAAGGATTCTTTCAGAAAGTAGCTCTTAGCCCCTTTCTCTGAACAGTACAAAAGGGAAATTTCTGAATGGAAACAAAACTCTGAACTAATATAAAACCCTGAACTGAAACAGAACCACTATAAAGAAATAAAGATCCAAAAAAGTCTTCTTTCCCAAGAGAACTGTGGTTCTGTCACATTTTAGCTTTTATGTCTCCACATCACCAACTTCTTACAGCAACAAGAACTTGCTTAATTTGAGTTTCACAATCAATTTCATAGCTTCAAGCCCAAATATCACTAATTTCTTATTAAATGGTTCTGACATTACTTCTCTTCACTAAAATACTCAGCAACTTCACAACCTATCGGAAGGAAAACTTCACGTGACAGAGCAGAGCCTTGGAGCACATCGTCCATGCGCTACGCTTTGTCTCTTCTCTCTCCTCCTGCCTGCTTTGCCCTCCTGAAAGGACACAATGAATGTGAGATAACGAAGGACAATATTCGGGATTACGGCATCCATCTGTCTTTTCCTGAAAAAATGTAGGCTTCATCTACATAGTATTAAGATTATTATTTTAATTATAAGACCATGACTTTTTATTCAAAATCCTTAGTGCCAAATATTTTTGAGATTTCAAAATATTTTATATTTAGGAATATTTGTATTCTGTTACACAAGCATGCTCTGGAACAGCAATTTATAATCAAAGATGGATATTTCTTCAGCAAAACAGAGCATAAATTGCCTCATCAGTTCAGGTCATGTTTTTGTCACCAAATGAGTTTGCACCAATTTTATAAGAAACATTTTTTGGTTTTAAAGTTTGTTTGGCTATTAGAGTTGTTGATTGGTAGAATTTTGTACTTTTTGATCAAAGAAACGAATGATGAATTTTATTTGTAAAATTCTAATTAATTATCAAAAAATTCTTCTCAATTTCTTTCTTTATTTTTTTTTAACTTTTTAGCTTCTTTCTGTGGCTTTTATAGGCAACTATAAATGAACAGCGGATATGTTTGTGTAAGGATAGGGACCATTTTTTATATAAACTCATTTAATTTTAATAAAAACTCATTCAAATAGGGATTATTATCTCCATTTCACAGACAAGAAAGCTGAGCTTGTGAAGGGTTAAATTGTTTGTGAAAATTTCAGTTGTGAAGGAGCCCTCATTCAAACGCTTGATACGCAAACTACTTGATTGCAAAGCCCACAGTACCGCACAGCTTCCTCACCAATGAAGCTAAAGACATAAATCATTGAATAAAAGACATCATGTGCACAGACCCATTTTATGTTTAGGTTAAAAACCTAATGCCGTGGCCCGTTTCTTGGGGCCAAGGAATGAACACAGAGACAAAAAGACACAGACACACATAAAGACAGTACACGACTGCAGCCACTACAAAGAGACACAGACACACAAGGACAGTATAAGACTGCAGCAAACTTCTTGCTGTAGTTTCTTTATTTATAACACAGCCTGTTTGGCAACTGTCCCACCGCAATTTCTTTGTTCCCACACTGTCCTGACTCAACACGTCCCTGTTCCTTGTTGTTTCATCTCCGGCTAGCTGATGTTTTCATCCTGAACTCTCTAGCCTTTACTGCTTTCAGCCCTGGACTCATGTTCAAGCCCCAGGCATATTCTTGAGAAAAACAACAAGGAAACATTCCCAGACAAAGTGTCCTCTACAACCTAAGCTGATTCTTGACAGCCTGCTGTTAATACAAAAGCTTTTTATCATCAATCATCTTGAAAGAATGGAACTGGAGCAATATTTAATCTCAGCATTTGTTCTAACAATATAGCAACATAGAACTTTAAATAAACTAGTGCCGTAAGTAAATTAAGTCAATATTTAAAGAAACATTTAAATAATATGTAAAACACATTTTGTAGGTGTCCAGAAACAGACCTACTGAGAATGATCAAGAGGAAAATTCACAGGGAAGGCCCTTTAAAGACTGTCTTGCCAGGCTCTTCAGCTGGATAATGGGAATAAGCCACTGTGAACACCTTCAATTAAGGCAATAAACGTATGTGCGCTGGAGCGCACTGGTGTGGAGTTGGGTTGCAAAGCTAAGGCAAATACAGAAAAACATGTCCTTCTGTGCAGGTTTCCCTCAGGACCAAAAGGGATCTAGGAACTAGAGCTTGTCATTGTTGTTATTTTTATTATGATTAATCTTTCAAATACCTTTTATTTTTCACTCAATGGGAATTGAGCATTCCTTAACAAGCTGTTAATCATGGCTGGGTTTTTTTGTTTGTTTTCCTATAGCTGTAATTCTGAACATTTCCCTGGAGTTCTTTTTTTGCATTTTCCCCTATTTTTTTTAAAGGAAAATGGTAAGTGGCAGATCTTGTCAGGTGACCAGTCATCACCGAGGTTTTATGTCATAAATATATGACAGTTTTGTTTTAAATAACACTTTTTACAATTATAGAGTATAATTCCTATAAGTGGAGATATAGAATGAATATTAGAGTAGAACTTAGAGTTTTTAAAATAGACTCTAGAATTTACCAAATTTAAGAATCCAAAACAACTTTTCAGAAAAAAAGTGCTTGTTTTCCCATGGAACACCTGCACTCAAGGACTAGACTCAGTATTTTGCTCACTGGTTTGCTGTGGACTTGATGAACATTTTCTAATGGATAAGTCGTGTAGCATGTTCTAACCTTCAGCTATTTAATATTTGGACTCAAGCTTTGTCATCTTCACTATAAACCTCTCTATGTGTGATTGTGGAAAGTACCAGGAAGTGTGCTGATAAATTATACAACCACTTTCTCATTGTGACTCAGAATTAAACTTTTGTGCTTGAATTTTTTGGGTTGCCTATTGCATGTTTGCACTAGCATCTGCTAATAAATTTTGGTAGTGAATATTAAGAATTCAGCCAGATTAAAAAGAGAAACCCTTTGTCAGCTAGTTTGCTTCATAGGCCATTTCTTAAGGTAAGTGATCTGAAAATATTAAATGCAATTCTGGTTTTTTATATTACTGAGAAAAATGCTGATGGGGAAGCGAACAATGTCATAGCTTCCTGCATGGGAATTATGCCATCTACATGTTTCAAATTATGCAATTACATACCTTGCTAATGTAAGTTGTGTAATACGAAATTGTAGAGTCATGTAGATGGGAAGGACGTTAAATAATTATCTTGTCCCTTCTCTAGATTCAGAGAAAATCACCCCTGTGCTAGAAGACAATTGATCTTATTTTTTTAAAGCCTACTGAAATAAATAATCCATCTCCTTCATTTATGATATAGGTTCGTTTGCTCTCAGACCGTGAAGTAAATGAACAGGAGGTCCCTATCCTCTCTGTGTACTCTTTTCATGCGCTTAGAAGCTCTGATTAAATTTCCCCTTAATTTTTCTCTTCCCTATGCAGTCACTTCGGTGTCTTATTTTCATGTGTTTATCTCTCTGCTAACCACGACCACCTTAAAATGATGAGCCTGGAGAAGGAGCCTTCTAATTCCAGTCAAATAGGAAAAATCATCTCATAGGTTAAAACTTAAATGTCGTGTGAAACGGAAAGAGTGCTAATTGGGGGGAAAAAAAACAGCAGGAGTTTTCCCCAGAACACTGGGATCTAAAAATGTAGTTAGTCTAGAAACAAACTGATACCCTTGTAGTTTAACTTGGTAATGACTTGGCGTGAAGAAAAGAATAATATGGTTTGGAATTTATGAGCAGTGAAAGGACGTGGCCACGGAAGCATATGATTGTAAATGTAAAGACCAAATTCCGGTATTTCCTCAATCTCAATAGCGAATAGCACACTTACGTGTTCTGGGCCTCATTATTAAGGTGTCTCAGACCATTATGTGCTGCTATAACAGAATACCACAGATGGGGTAATTTATAAGGAATAGAAATTTATTGGTTCACAATTCTGAAGGCTGGAATGTCCAAGATCGAGGGGCTGGCATCTGGAGGGGGCCTTCTTGTGGCCTCATTCCACGGTGGAAGAGCAAAGAGAGAGTGAGAAGAGAGAACAAGAGACAAAGGGGACTGAACGTGCCCTTTTATAATGACCCCACTCCTGAGATCGTGACATAAATTCATTCTTGAGGGCAGAGCCTGCATGACCCAATCACCTCTTATTAGGCCCCACCTTTCAACACTTGCATTGGGGATTAAGTTTCCAACACACTCAAGCCATAGCACACGGTGACCTTACATCTCTATGCGGGCAGTCCTGATTTAAACCTGTCGTCCTTGTGTATACACGGTCCAGCTTGCACTTGTATGCATGGTTTTTCTCTGCTTCTGTCAAGCTTTGCAGTGATCATCAGCAGGTTGTTTCTGATCACTTCTGTGCTTTTTAAAGATCTTTTAATATTTAATTCTACCTTCCAGGGTGATGGATGTCCCCTTAAGATCATCTTCAGCAAATTTAATGAGCCCTGTGGACCGTTCTTTATCTGGGTCAATGATAGGAATACAACAAGGCCCAGGCCAATGGCCTTTGGGACATCATCCCTTTCTTTTTTTTATAACTTCCTTTCTCTCTACTGCCCCTTCTTCTCCTGTTCTCTACCCACCAGTCGCTACTAACCGAGTCATGTTCAATTTCTATCTTAATATCTTTCCAGCAATTATTCTGTGCTAGGTCCTGTCCAGAGGTGTAACGCTTATGGCAGTTTTGTGCTGAAACACTCTATATCAAATTGTATTTTCTCGGTTCGCTGGTTTCAAGTCCCTGTGGGGCCACTGGAAATAAAACTGTGATGTATTATTTCCACAGTTCTTATGTTTTTTATTCAATCATAGTGCATTATATAACTCTGACAAGTCTTCTTTTTCCTAAAGTCATGCCTGTACTTTTGTAAGGAGAACTCAAGAAAACTTAGAGATGAGCTGCTGAATTTCCTGACATTTTTATTATGGATTTTTTAAAATAGGAAATTAAAGTTTCTAAGGTATTATCAGGCATTAGTGAAAAGGCCAGCATGTCCTGCTCACTACTGATTTTTACTAATATTGTTTTCCTCTGCTATTGAGTGGGTTAAGCCCAGAAAATAATGCCCTGAACTATAGTCAATGATATTCTCCTAGTGTGGAGACTTTATGCCTAAAGTCAATGAAAATGAATTTTAATTTCTTTGCACACAAATATGTTTTAACTAGTTAAAATACTTTAACTTGAAAAGAGCTACATGTACATTGAAAAATTTCATGGCATACATTCATTATATGAAATTCTATTAATGATATCATTGTATATGAAGAGCCACTACTCTTCATATGCAAAAACTACTACAAAAAACATTCAAAACAGATACTGTGATGGTAAAATCCATTTGTAATGTTGCTGTTATTTGTTGGGGCTGTCTTTCATGTTTGAGCTTGACATAATCCCATAGGTAGCATGATTAATTATGTAAATCAATTTTTCACCGCAGTATTTCAGCAGCTGTGACATGACCTGTTGCATGCCTTAATTTATTTAAATATTAACCCTTCCACAGGGGTTCTTTGTAAATAATTCCATTGCTATAAAAAAAAAAAAAAGGAAAAAGTCTCTGTAAAGAATTCTATGGTAGAGGTAAACAACAGGGATTGCAGTCTGGAGTCTGGATTCATGCACCGGAAATGAAGTGTTTAAGTAGATTTTTGTCAACTAGCAAATGCCATTTCAGTCTGAACTTTTCACCACTTCATTCTACACCATCTGTCTCACAGGGAGCAATTAATCTGAAACTCTAATATGCAGCATTAAAATTCCATTAACACTGAACAGAATATTAAGGTGTCTGGCATTGCCATTTCTATCTCTCCAAATTTCAGAGTTAATTTTGAATAAAGCAGGTATAACATTTTAATCTCTTTGGTTAATTAAGAATATTCAATAAAATGTATAATTAGCAGTTAAAATTATGTAATAATATGTAGAATTTAGTTTAAGAACGCTGTATGTTTTGGCAACTTAAACATACAGTATATGGGCTAATGATTATTTGTAAGAGCAGTAAATACTTTACAAAGCCAATTTTCCCAAGCCTCTCACTTTGTATTCTTTTTTCTCTTTGCAGAACCACATCACCGCCTTCGCGGAAGTCACATGATATTGAAGCAGATGGTTTTTCGCTGCATTGGACATCATCTCTTTTTACCATTCATTCATAACACCCAAAGTTTGTTCGATTATGAAAGTTTATAAAGTTGTCTAATAATTTTTATAATTTTAAAATCAACGTCAACCTATCTGTTTCCCCCACTAGACTGTGAGCTCCTCGAGGGCAGGACTGTGTCGTTTTTTCCATATCCCCAGCACCTACCACAAAGCCTAGCACAGAGTAGGTGTTCAATAAATATGTGATGATCGAATGAACAAATTAATTCTGAAATAAAACATTCATTTTAGTTTCTCACAGAATCACTGTACCTATGTTAAAAGAAACCACTACATGAATCATATTTGTATATGAAAACCCTCTATTTTGGGCTAGTTTTTTAATTTTTCATATATCTATTCAACAATATGCCATGTTTAATTTCAAGTGGACTTTGAAAGTCACGGGGGTTTTTATTTTATTATTCAGCATGACATTATTTCCATTCTAACAGATTTCAGTGTGTGAAATTACTTTACTTTTAGAAACTACTAAAATACTGTTTGCACATTATATTATGCTATATTTCACTTAAATATCATTCATACTATACATTCTAAGACTGGTGCTTCTGCTTTTGAAGGGGAAAATGCCAATTTTTACTGTAATAAGTAATGTATCATAATTAAAAATTATTTATTTGGACTTCTTCTCCTGACAATTGTGGTTTAATTGATGACTTGTAGATTCGAATGCAGGCAGTATTTTATTTAGGATAGTTCAAATGAGTAAATCTAACACTGGGACCTTAGTATTGAGTAATTTTCCATTGGTGACTGTGTCTCAAAAGTGGTCAAAGGCTCCATTCTGAGGCTTTTTTACTAGTCAATAGTCTGCCTAATTTAAATGGGAAAGAACCACACCCTGACCCATAATTTGAATTATATAAATGCTAAAAATATAGTTAATGTATTTTAGTTTGCATTTGTGTAGTACTTTATAGTTTCCAAAGCATTTCATTTAATCCTCATAATAGCCCACTGTAAACGTTAAGAGGATGGTTTTATTTTTGTAGATGAGAAAATGAAGCCAAGACAGGGTAAATAACATGCCTGATCCCTAACTAGTAAGAGGCATGGTTGAAACTTAAATTCAGGTTGTCCAAACCCAAACCCGTTTCCCTTTCAAATAAGCCACAGCTGCCGTGTTGTTTGGGACATGGAGGCCTTCCAGAGGCCAGTAGAGTCCTGGGCAACTGCCTATGGTTTAGAAAATGAAGAAATGCCAAAATAGAGTTATGAAAGCTGTGCTGTATTTTAAATGTTTATGTTTAACGAATGAACACTTTTTAAATAAGCAGATATATAGTAACCTGTTTATAAACCTTTTTAAAAATAATGAATGTCAAGAGTCTAGATGTGAAGCCCTTTGTAAGAGCAAAGCCTGAAGTCAGCCTCTCTCTGTCTTCGCCCCAGACCCCAGTCCCAACTCAGCAGGGGCCGAGGGGCTCACCTTACACTGAGCTTGTGGAATCAAGGATGGAAATTACCGTAATTCAAGGAAGATAGGCTCCTCAACAATCACTTTGCAGTCTTTAAAGCTACCCCAGTGACTTTGGCTTATATAAACAGTAGTTAAGTAACTAAAATGAATCTTCCTAACCTTGACAGTACTAAAGAAAGTAAACTTTTAGTTTTCTCTGTAATTTCAACAGAAATCAGCAAATAAATATAACCAAAGATTGTCCATTACTCTCAAAATAGATGTTATTTATATTAATACTTGCCCATTTCCATCACCGTGGGAATTAAAACATTTCTACTAGGACTTAAAAAAAATCCATATTTCTACTATTTCAGACCGCTATAGCAATTCAATTCTTTTGGGAATTTAGAACATGAAAAAGCTTTTAATGCCTTCACCCTCTTTAAATGCTTTTCAGGCAATAACAGCAATGTGGAATTCACTTACTTGGAATGGAAGTAAAGGGATGATCATGATGTCCTAGAAGGTGGGATTACCAGTAAGGCTTCCCGTGTTTGATTAGTTCTGTTGGCTCTACATCAGTTTTCCAAGGAGCCGAGCAAGATCGTTTTTCCTATTGGAAGCCTTAGCTATACATTCGTATATCAATGTTGTATCATTGCACCTTGCTAACCCTGGTCTGAATGCACGAGTTATAAATTCCTCAAAAGCCTAAATTTAACCCAGGATCAGAGTAAGGTCATCTCTAATATTTAAACATCATAGATAGGCCCAGGACTGTGCAATGAATAAGCCTGTCATGAAGGAAATTCATTAAAAAAAAGATACATATGAATAAGGTAAAAGCCAGCAAAGTCATGATACTGTTACTGAGAATAATGAAAAACACACTTAAGAAAATATTAATATGTAAATATGTACATATATAGTCTAGTAAAAGCAGACAAACACATATCTTTCTGATAAAGACATCTCCTTTTTATTCTACTTAACCTGGGGCCCAGGTCAGCATAAATTGGTCAACCTGAAAATTTCAGTAGTCTCTGTTTGCATGGCAGAAATTCTGCACATGTTTTGTCTGAGTCTTATGAAAACTTAAAAGGCTCTTTTATGTTAAAAGAGAGGTGAAGCTTCTTTGACAGACTTTGTCTATTCCACTTCTAACTGGGCCTCTCTTTTCTCAGGATCTATCCTAGCCAAATCTCTCAGTTACATTTACCATACCGTTTCCTTCATGAAAGAGCAGTAGGGGAGGAAATAATTCTCTGCTGTGTATTGTATTTTTCAAATAAAATTTTAAAAAATTAAATTTAAAAAGTCAATTTTCATTTTTCCCCATGCGCTGGTCTGTGTGGGGAGTGAAGGAATAATGAACACTTGTTCACACGTGTGAAAGGCAGAATTCTCAGAGTGTCGGAAGAATGCTTGGGAATAGATCGCAGTGGGGCAGATTAGCCCAGTTCTTTGTTTGGGCAGCTTAATGGCCCTGGATCCCTTGGGCCATCCTGGGATCTTACCGATATTCTTATTTCCAAATCACAGCACCCAGAAAACTATTTGGGACACTGACCATATATATGGACCGCTATATAATCTGCCTCCTGTGTATGAGCAAAGCACAGAAGAATGGATATAAATTATCTTGTTCCTGCCTTTAGGGCACCATGCATTAAATTTTGGTTGCGTGAAAAGTTGCCCTGGAAATATACCAAATGATTCTATATATGTCTTGTGATTTTCTCACAATTTTCCAGGCATGGATTTTCTAATGAAATGTAAATTATGATTCCTTTAAAATATTAAAGGAAATTTCCTCCAAACTCTAAGTGAATGAATGTCTTTTAAGAAGAGAAATAAGAATATCTAAATTCTTCTTTCATGTCCCCTTCACTTTAGATTATACCTGATTCTTAGTCTAATAGAACCTTAGGACATTGGTCAACATTTAATAAAATGTCTGATCTCCCCACTCTGTCTTATGAACTTGCTGAAGCTTTTGTTTAGAGATAAACTTCCTAGGTCTTCTACTATAGGCAATAGTAAAGGAAGAGGACATAGTTTTAAAACAGAATTAAAATAGGAAAAAATAACCCTTTAGGCCAAAAAAAAAATAAGAAAATAACTGAAGTGTAAGACCAGGGTATGATACATTAATTACATATATGTATGTGTGCTGTATGTGTGCATAGGTGTATATGTGCATACTTGCTTTGTGTGGCTCTGATTTTCAAAAATTCAATTTACCAAGGTTTACTTAAATAACACTACTCTCTCAACAAAAGGGTTCAAATTTTAGTTATTGGTATAATAACTGTGAGTAGCTGCATAACGTGCAAACTTTGCTGTCAGCTCTTCAGTCCACAAGTCACTGGATAAATAACACATGCACATACGGTCAGTAACCAGTCACGTCACTTCTCTCAGAGGCTGCCAGTGACCGGTCACTGCACATTTATTATTCTCTTCATACTCAGCAAAGCATGCAGTTACATTGACTTCTTGTTTCCCAGTAACAAATTCACATGACTTTTTTTTAAAAAAAATGCAAAATTTAAAGAGGATCTGGTCAAAACAAAATGGAACAGCAGCAAATAAAAAAAGGTGATAATACCGAAAATGAAATTTGAATTGAACATAGGGTTATAGAAGACATAGCTGACCTTGAAAATGCTGACACTGCCATCACCATCTGAGATACTCTAGAAATGCAACCAGAAAAACTTAGCAAAAGTGAGCGTATTGATACAAAGGAGGGAAAAGGTGATGACAAAGATGAAGATGTCCTAGAGGAAGTGATTCCGACAAAAAAAATTTCACATTAAAAGAACTCTTGGAAATATTTCACAACACTGAAAGTGCAAAGGATAAAATATTACTAACTGATCCAAACTTAGAAAGGAATATGACAATTAGCCAGAGCATAAGAAAAGATGCTCACCCCATATCCTAAGTTACATGACAAGAAGGCGACAGAAAACATTGTTCAAACCTGGCTTGGCTTGGACTGCTATGACAAAACACCACAGACTGAGTGGCTTGGAATACAGTCAAGCATTGCTTTAATGACAGGGACATATTCTGAGAAATGCGTTGTTAGGTGATTTTGTCAATGTATGAACATCATAGAGTGTACTTACACAAACCTAGATAGTATAGCCTACTACACGCCTAGGCTACATGGTATACCTCACTGCTCCTAGGCCACAAACCTATAAAGCTTGTTATTGTACTGAATACTGTAGATAATTGTAACACAATGGTAAGGATTTGTGCATCCAAACACAGAAAAGTTCCAGTAAAAATATGGTCTTATGACCTATGGGACCAGAATCCTCAGATATGCAGTCTGTCATCGACCAGAACATTGGTATGCAGTGCATGATTGATGAGTTCTCACAGTTCTGGAGGCTAGGAAGCCTGAAATCAGGGTGCCGGCTAGCATGGTCGGGTTCTAGTGAGTGCCCTCTTGCTGGCAGACATGCAGGTGCCTTCTGGATGTGTACATACATGGTGGAGAGAAAGAAAGCACACTCAGGTCTTTTCCTTTACTTATAAAGCCACTAATCCCACCATGAGGGCCCCACCCTCAAGGCCTAAACCTAATTACTTCCCAAAGGCCCCACCTCCAAATATCACATTGGAGGTTAAATCATCAACATATAAAATATGCAGGGCACACAAATGTTCAGTCCATAATGAAACTACTCGATAAAATTTTTACAAAGAAATAAAACATTTAATTCTCAAATATTTCTATTTTAAATTACAGGATATGAAATAAATATTAGCTTAGCTATTTCTTCATTTTTCTATACATTTCAAACTGTCCATAAGAGAGTTTTTAATGTTTGGACAAAAAATGTTTAAAAGTAACAGATTAACTGTAATTTTTCCCATTGCTTATTAAGATCAGTTGGCATAGTTTCAGATTGCATGGTCATTTTTTTGATCCCACAGTACTGTATGAAGTGAGGACTGCCTGCTTATATTTATATATAGGAATGTTTATATACACACACACATACATACCCCTGTATATGTATAAAACCCCATGTAAGATTTCTTTTTTAAAAGTAATTTTGTTGACACTTTCTATAATACAGAGAAATAAGAAATAATGACTGTCAATTATTAGATTTATTTTTATTGTGATTATTTAGTCACTTATCTTTCTATGGCCAAATTAAAAATTATTGGTCATATCAAAGGATAGAAAGTATTTGTATTAGAGTGTCAACTCAGCTATTCAGAGTACTCATTGGAAGGAGAGGAAGAGGGATCTGGAAAAGTGGTTTTTTTCCCCCCAATTTTTTGAGCTTGAGATTTTAAGCAATCTTATAAAATTATATTGCTCACATTCTAACTTAGTACATAAATATATCCACCAAGCATTCTGAACATGAATTATTTTTTGGTGATTAAGTAAAGCTCTTGAGAATTATAAAGAGCTATATAGGGGAGTTTATTCCCTTAATATAAAGAATCTCAGAAGCTATGATTGTTTACCTGTTTTTTTTTTTTTCCTATTCACGTTTTTTATGGCTTTCTCTGCCCTCTGTTGTTAATTCTCATTTTTTCTTGCTTGAAAACTCTCCTAGAAACTTTCTCACCTACTTCCGGTCTGCTATTGTATTTGCCAACTCAGGCTACCATAAGAGAATACCACAGACTGAGTGGCTTAAACAACAAATTTATTTCTCTCAGTTACGGAGACTGGGAGTCCAAGATCAAGGTGCCAGCAGGGTTGGTGTCTCGTGAGGGCTTTCTCCTTGAGTTGCAAACATCTGCCTTGTCCTACCTTGTTCAGGCGCAAATGGAGAGAGTGACAGGGTGCCGGAGGCAAGGGGTGGGGAGGAGAGGAGAGGAGAAGACCGGACATATCTCTGTGGTGTCTCTTCCTCTTTTTATAAGGAAGCCAGTTCCACAGGATTAGGGCTCCACCTTATGACCTCATCTAACCTTAATCGCCTCCGTAAAGGCCCAATTTCCAAACACAGTTACATTGGGGATTAGGGCTTCAACATATGAAATTGGGTGGGGGAACACAATTCAGTCCATAACAGTTATCCACTGCTTAAATTCCATCTCCTACAGTTATGTCCTGGAGAAGAACTAAACGATGTCAATGTAACACAGACAACCTGGTGTTATCATTAATGCATGTAAAATTAAGTCAATTAGACTGAAGTGTATTCTACTTTTCTCTTATAAAATAAAATGCTTGGTCTTTGTAATAGATGTTTTCCCTGCTGTTACTCTGACTTATCTGCTCCACTTCTGATTTCAGATGGTTCTCTATGATTCAAATTAAGGTCATATGATCATCAAAAGTGGGGCCATTATTATATATTTGTTGTAAGTATATCTTGAAGTAGGGTTATTTTTTTTCTCACTACTAAAAGTAAAAAAGTGAAACATGAGATTTTTGAAGCATAATCTGCAAGAGCCCAAATAGATGTCAAATAATAATATCTGCTCTCTTACAGAATTATTTCAGCATGTGGTTCAATGCTAAAACAGTTTTATAATATTATAAATGAAATTTAAACCTTCGGGGTCCTAAATTGCAATGATTAAAAGTGAAACTTCAATGCTTAGGAAAAGTTCAAGCTCCTTAGCTAGCTTGCTTTATTTATGATTAAGTGCTTTGCATTACAGGAGAACAACTTGTATATTATATTAGATGAGTCTAATGATATGAACTAGGTATTTTTAAATGGGAAATTCATAGGACATATGGTGACAGCCTCTGGGATCAGATCCATATCATTTCAGATGCCTTTATATTTATTCTGAATACTTGGTTCTAATCTTGAAATGCTGGAGATATATACACATAACAGCTGGGCCAACATCAATTGAAACTCTAACACTGTTCATTTTAAAAATATATATTTTAAAAAATAACATTGCTATTTTTCAGCTCCCATTTATTTTTCTTATTTATTTATCTTTCTAATTCAATGAATTTCCAGAAACATTGTAAGGATAACAGAAACAATACCAAGCTAAACACTTGAATCCAGGTGAATCTAGATGCTGTCACAGAATTGCTCATACTATTTATATTCTGATATAAACTCATGTTATTTATTTTTAAACTTTGGTAGGTATATATAAAATTTCATTCTGGGTAATAGACGAAGCAAGCACTTTGATTCCTATTGCCATACGTTGAATGTATTCCCCCAAAATTCTTATGTTTAAAGTCTTAGCCCTCAGTACCTCAGAATACCACCTTATTTGGAAATAGAGTAGTTGCAGATATAATTAGTTAAGATGAGATCATGTCATAATAGGGTAGGCTTTAATCCCATGTGATCGGTGTCCTTATAAAAAGGAGAAACTCAAATGCAGAGTCACACACACAGGGAGAACACCACATGGAGGCGAAGGCAGAGATAGGGATGGTGCCTCTGCCTGCTCAAGAACACCACCGATTGCCAGCAAACCGCCGAAAGCTTAGTGAGACGTATGGAACAGATTCTAATTCAGAGCCCTCAGAAGCAACCAACCCTGCTGACACCTTGACTTTGGGCTTCTAGCCATCAGAACAGTGAGACAGTAAATTTTTGTTGTTTATGCTGCCCGGTTTGTGGTACACAGCCCTAGCAAACTAATACACCTACTTACCTCCTGGAACAGTTGAAAAGGCAAAGACAGAACCAGCTTTGAATCTTGGCTTCTCCATTGCTGGCTCTGTAACTTAGACCACATTATTTAAACCTACTGATCTCTGTACCAGTCAGGTTATGCTAGATGATAGCACAGTAACAGGCAACTCCCAAATCTCAGCCCAAAGTAATTAATGTTTATCTCGAGTTCACACTGCATGTCCTTTAAGTGGAGACTCTAATGTGTTTAACAGCCATCCTAAATTGAGACCCGGGCAGGCAGAAGAGATGCTATATGGAACACAGGCACTCACTGTGGTGGGGGAAAGAGACCAGTGGTACCTGGCTCCCAAATACTCTGCTCCAAAAAGACACACAGGGCTTCTTCTCACCTTTCACTGGCCAAAGCAAATCGCATGACTGTGCTGGAATGCAAGAGAGTGGGGAAGTGCCAGAAATGGAGAGATAGCACCAAATATCTATAAGCAGTCTCAATGACGTCACATCCTTCAGGATATAGTTGTCAATTGAGATTAATTAATTAAGTCCTTCACAAATTCATTGAACAATGTTTATCCAGGCCCTACTATGTGCCAAGTACTCTCCTAGACACCTGCCAGATAGTAATGAACAAGACAAAGCCCCTGCCTCTAGTGAGTTTTCATTTTTATTGGAGGAGTTAGCAAAATAAAGAAGAATATAATCTTGTAATATAATTTCAGATACTTATAAATGTAATGAATAAAAATAAAACAGGATACAGATATTGAGAGGCACTAGAAGGGGGAGGCAGAGGCAGGGCAGATATTTTTGGCAATGAATGCAAATTTCCTAGCACAATGATAGGTGTAGGCAGCCAATAATTGTTTTTATTTTCTTTCTTCCAATACCCTAGATCATTAGCATCAACAACCAGAAGACTCAAAGTGAATTTCATGACAATTAAATTATAAAACACAGAAAAAAGATTCAAATGCCTAATTCTGGCAAGGATGTAATTTAACCGAAGCAAACATATATTTCTGCTGGCAGTGTAAATCCCTCTGTAAAGCAATTTGGCAATACATTTCATGAGCCACTAAAATGCTCATAACCTTGACTCAGTAATTTCATTCCTATGAATCTGTCTCCAAAAGTAATATAATTTAATAATCACAAAGATGACTATTGCATGTTATTCATGACAGCAAAAACAACCTGAATATCCAGCAATAGGGGAATGGTTAAATAGATTATGGCTTACCAATTACACAGAATATTATGTAGTCATTAAAATGATAATTATGCACATTATGGAGCAACAGGGAAAATGCTTATGATATAATTTTATGTTAAAAAGGGATGCAAATTATACCCTATGATTACGGTTATGTAAAAATCATATATGTAAATGTATGAGATTAAAAGAGAATGTGGAACAGTCAAATCTGGAATGTACAAATTTGAAGTAATTAAAAAATATGTTTCTGTTATTCTTTTACCTCTATCTAATGTTTTAAAAGTACTTCTACAGTTTTGTTTATGTAATTAATTCAAAATTATAATTAAAAGGGCCACAGAAAACAATGCCTCCCCACCCAATGGATTTGATCTTGACAGAAATCCTAACTGATACCCCTATGCTCTAGTCTGACCAAACTTTATCCTGTCTTAGTTTATAATCCTAAAGTTGGCACTTTTGTGATTTCTATATTAAATTACTGTTATAAACGATGCCCCATATGATAAACACATACATCCTGAGATTTAGTGAATGCCATTACATGCTTCTAATCCATATTAAAACATAGCTTTTAAATTTTCAAATATTTGATATGTACATTGCTGAAGTTTGGGAGCAAAGCATCTCTGCTTTCATTGCTTAAAAATGGATGATGAAGTAAGGCTAGCAGTTCTCTGATGGGGGCAAGTTTGTCGCCCAGGGGGCATTTGGCAATGTATAGAGACATTTTTGTTGTAACAACTTGGGGGAGGGGAGCGTGCTCCTGGTATGCAGTGTTTAGAGGCCAGGGATGCTGCTAAACATCCTACAATGCACGGGAAGGCCGTAAGACAACTCCCACAGCAAAGAATTATATGGCTCAAAATGTTAACAGTACCAAGGCTGAGAAACACTGGGATAGGCCACAAGAAGAACATAAGCTTGACAGTAGAGAAACCTAGCTTTCAGTTTTACCTCTACTGCTAAAAGGATGGCCTTGAGCTAGCCACTTAAATTCTGCTCCTCAATTCCGTTATTTGCAACATGGAGGTGACTAATATTTATGACACCTCGCAGCATGGTTTTGAGAGTGAAATGGGTGATGTAACAGTGCTCCAAGAAGCTAAAATGCACCATATAAATATCATCACTCACTAGGTACATCTGAAAAATCTCTTGAAGTTGATTCCAAAAAAGAAGGTAAAGTTAGAGACAATTCTCAAAATAGCTTATGCATAATTGCTTTTGACATTTTAAAATTTGTCATATTTCCCCACAGAATATTAATGAAAACCATAACAAAATAATGCCACTTGGTTGATATTTTCCAGATAAAATAATCTGGCTTTCTTAATCAATTGTCAGTCCCTGTTCTGTGTCTTCAATTTCCCCAATGTCGCTGAATCCTGGCCTTTAGCTATGAACGTGCCCAGGATCCTTTGGTAAGCATCCAGGCTCAGTCTCAAGCTATCGCTTCCCCTCTCCCATTTTTTTGCTTATTACTGTCGATGTCTCACCTCTCATTCACTGCACTGCCAAGTCGCACATAACCCATCTATTTCTCCACTGCCACTGTTGAGATTAACCTCCATCTCCCCCATGGCTTCCCAGTGGCTAAAGAGAATGGCATAGAAGCAATTATACCCCAGTAGCAACGGGCACACTCAGAGCCTGTATCTTGGTTTTAATACCATTCTCCAATAAAATCATCTACATTTTAGATAAGGCTACTGGAGAAATGGCTGGTTCTACAACTGAGGCAGAAATTATGCAAGATGAGCCTAGAACAGTATAGGAGTGATAAACACACACATTGTTTGAAAAAGTAATATCTTTTCTCACCCATCACAAGGTTCATGGCTGAAGCCCCTATAACAAAAGACAGATTAACAAGAGGAAAGTATACAGATTAGTTTAAGTTTTACATGACATGGGAGTCTTCAGAAATAAATACCCAAGAAACAAGGAAAATTCTGTATTTTTATGCTTAGGTTTAATGAAATATGGACAGAGAGGAAATTCAGATTCTTGTTGGTGTCTCTGTGTCTTCAAGGATAAGGATGTTCCTTTCTACCAGGTCGAAGACACAGAGATACCAAGAAGAATCTGAATAAACAGGCCTTGCTAAGTTCCCTCCAGTTTATTACCATTATATCACACCCTCTTTGTCCAATCATACGCCTGCTGGGTAAAAGTTTTATGGCCTGCTTCAGGGAGAAGGAAGAGGTGAAGGTGAAAATAGCCTTCCTGCCTATGCTGTTTTCTCAAATGTCAAGGTCATATTTTGGTGTAGTGTGTCCTGAACCCCATCACACATGATGGGAATATGTCAAAAGGACATAGGGCCCAACTAAATGAGCTCCCAATGGCCAAAACTAGAAAAATTTGATCCACAAAATAAATGTAATATTATATAACTGAAAGTTTATAATAAATACCAGTGATCTCATACTGGTATAAATAAAAGATTAAATTAATAAATTAATAAATGGAGGAATAGACAAATCCATGTAGCATAATTGTGAATATTTTAGGTAGACATTGCAAGCTCAGGGAGGTGAAGTATAACTCCCCACTCCTCAAGTGTGGCCTGCACATAGGGACTTCCATGCGGAGAAGATGATATACAAAAAGAGTAACTCTACAATAGAGAAACCTGACCAATACTACCTCAGCCAGGTGATCAAAATTAATATTAACAGTCATAAATCAAGTTTATGGCATGTATCCTTGATATGATATACTAAGAAATGCACTTTACCTCTGCAGTCTTCCCCAAACCATAAATCCAGTCTAATCATGAGAAAAGTATCAGCCAAATCTCCATTGAGAAACGTTCTACAAAATACCTAGCTAGTGCTCCTCAAAATTGTCAAGATCATCAAAAGCAAGGCAAGTCTGGAAAATTGCCATGGCTAAGAAGAGTCTAAGGAGATAAGACAAGTAAATGTAACTCAGTATCCTCAGTAGGATCCTGGAACAGAACAAGGACGTTAGGTAAGAAAATCAGAATAAAGTATGGACTTCAGTTAATCATAACATATCACTGAGTTCATTAACTGTGAAAAATGTGCCATGCCAGTGTAAAGTGTTCATAATAGGGTAAAGTGGATGTAAGGTATGTGGGAATTCTCTTGTACCATATTCACAAATTTGTTATAAACTGAAAATTATTTTAACATAAAGTTTACTTAAAAATAATGTTTATTATTTTAAAATTTAAAAACTGCTCACAAAGATTGGCCAGTGCATCTTCTTTTCTGCTGAACTACCTGAATGTCACAGACAGAAGACAGACTTAAAGTGCACATTCTTTATCACCCAGACTTAGACTTCATCTATTGTTTCTTATCAGTTATCATAAAAATGCCCAACATCTACTTGGCAGCCTCTCTATGAGTATTGATTTAGACATTGATTAAGAACTGGATATTTCTGAGATATCTGATGTCAAAAGAAGAATAGTAAAGGGCAGCAGGCCTCATGCCTCTTTAAAGGCCCAGGGCTCGCTGGCTGGTCAAGAATGGAACAGGTGTGACTAAGGTGTGGAGGTGGGTGGGGGGAGTCCCATTGCTGGACCAGGATGGAAGGCCCACCTGGTGGGTAATAACACAATATTTCAAAAGCTCAGAAATAGAAAATAAGAGGTAATCTGTCTCAGAAGGGCCCAGTATGGAGCAACATGGATTCAAGAGGCACAGACTAGGATGCAAGAGCACAGAGCAAGATAAATGAGCACTTGGCATTGAACGAGGCTACCAGCAGGTGGCAGCAGTTCAGAAACCAGTGAGCTAGGGGGATGCTCCCGCTGAGCCTCTGACAGACACCCTTCTCCTCTCCCCGACTCCCAGCCCACCCCCAAAAGAAAAAGAGCTGGCAATAGGAAGGCCAGACCTCACTCCTGAAATGATCAGAGTATTTATTAGCTTGTTGTCACAACAGGCATGAAAACCTGAGGACCAAAACAGGATCTGATTACCAGATGAAGTATAAGATTAGGATCAGGCATTGGGAATGAGGCAGAAACCCAGGTTTATTATTGGATTTATTTAACAAATACTTACAAAGCACTTGTGTGTCTGCTATTCCAAATCAATTCAGAAATATGAATTTATTGGATCCTCATAAGGGATGAGAACTTTTTATCATCAATTTATCCCCAGTGCCTATAATAGTACATGGTTCATAACAGGCCCCTAATAAATGTTTGTTAGAAGGAAGAAAAGAAAGAAGGAGGGAGGGAGGATAATGGAGGAGAAGGGAAGGCAGGGAATAAAGGGAGAAGAGGGGGGAGGGGGAGAGGAAAGGGACAGGAGGGGAAGGAGGAAGTGAGAAAAGGGACAGAGAGAAAGATGAACAAATAGATCGCTACTCCTAAAAGTCTAGGTTGAATCTACTTAAAATATCTGCGTAGCTCGAAATTGGTTCTAGGGACTGGAATAGAGCAGAGAATGTAGGCAGAGCAGTGGTCTCCAACCTTTTTGGCACCAGGGACCGGTTTCATGGAAGACAGTTTTTCTATGGATGGAGGGAATGGGGGGGATGGTTTCAGGATGATTCAAGCACATTACGTTTATTGTGCAGTCAAACCTCTTTGCTAATGATAATCTATATTTGCAGCCACTCCCCAGCACTAGCATCACCGCCCCAGCTCCACCTCAGATCATCAGGCATTAGGTTCTCATAAAGAGCATGCGACCTAGATCCTGCGCATGTGCAGTTTACAGCAGGGTTTGCACTCCTATGAGAATCTAATGCCGCCGCTGATCTGACAGGAGGCGGAGCTTAAGTGGTGATGCCAGCAATGGGGAGCGCTAAATATAGATGAAGCTTCGCTTTGCTTGCCTGCCGCTCACTTCTTGGTGTACGGCCCAGTTCCTAACAGGCCAGGGACTGGTATCAGTCCATGACCGCAGGTAGGGTGTTGGAGACTGCAGAGGTAAAGGGTTAAGAAGGTTATGCTATCTTTGACGAGGGGATGTAAAACACAGTAACAACAAAATGTCTAAGACTTACTGATCAGTCACTATGTGCCAGCATTATTCATGCATTAGCCCATAGGATCCCCTACAAATCATATTTATTATTAATATTATTATTTCTCATTTTACATACAAGGAAAGTAACCCAAATTTAGTAACTTACTATAGGTGACAGAGACCCCTAAGAAATAGAGCTGAAGCTCAAACTCAGTTCGGCTTCTCAGCTCTCAGACACTATGCTAAACCCTAGGTTAGGAGCAGTCTGACAAAGTAGATCGAAATGTGGCTCCACTTTTGAAGCAACCAATGTGGAGCCCCCTTTAAGCAATCAGGTCTTTTTATTAATATAAATGTAGGAAGCACATTCTACAGAGTCCAATACAGTGAGCATTTGTGAAAACGAGTCAGAAATGTGTGCAGGGACATGGGAGTTACGGAGTGGCTGGCAGGTGGTGAGGATAAAAGGCCTTGGCATTTACATCATGTAAATCAATACCTGCTTTCAAATCTTGCTGACGACTGTGCAAGAAAGGCAGAGGATATTAAATTAACCCTGTGATGTAAATCAAATATACACAACAGCCTGGAACTAAGATAATTTTTAAAAAATTCAATTTGTATGACAGAAATTTTGAAAAACATTCAAATATAATGCACATTTGCACACAAATCATTTTTTAGTCAATCTTTCTTTTTTTTTTTTTCTTGTCTTCAACTAAAACCATCACCTGGAAGGGAGAAGAAGATTATCTTAATAGTAAAATATTAGCTAATCCAAAATTGAGGAACTAGAAATACTAGATAGTAAAAATTGTCCTTTAATCAAGAACCAAAAATGTCCTCATTTTTAGGCATTTCTTTCAGAGCATTTCATCTAAGGATCTCAGAGACGTAACAGTAGCAGAATCATGCAGCTCAGGAGACGGCCTGTACGCTGATTTCTTACATCCTTGTTCTAGATCCTCCTGTCTTCCTCAATCTGTGTTTTAGTCCCAGAGCCTGGTTATTACCCTCACTCTTGAACTTGGTGTGAAATCGTGCTCTCTCAGAATCAGGTTTCAGACCAGAAAGGTCAAATTAGTTTCCAGTTAAATCCCATCCCAATTCATTAGTGATTATTGCCTGGTGCCTCAGTCAAGACTGATTGTGAAGCTGCATCGAGGCTCAGTAGGAAGAATCCAGTGGTAGATTAGCAATGTCTGCCATGAATATTGAGGGAAGAATTGGGGGTACATGTGCCATATTTGGCATCTTTGTCCCAGTGTGAGCTTTCCTATCTAGCACAGCCTAAATAGGGCTCTATTTGTATGATTCTCATTGTCCTCCACTGAAAACAGTGGAGGAGTTAACTAACCCTCTGCAAGCCCTAGAACTTACTCTCTCAGGCATGGACTCCTGACTTCTCACAGCTGTGGAGTTAGCCGAATTTAAACACAGAACCCTTCCCGGCCTAGAGCTGCCAATTCTTGGTCCTGTTTGCTTTTCCATATGATAAGCCTACTCCCAAGATCTACCAAGTGTCCTGGGACATTGTCCTGGGAATTTGACTGGCTCCTACCATTCCTGCCTTACATACATATCAGTCCACTTGCCACAACTGTCTCCCCCAACCCCATTTCTTTCCGGCAGGCATTGCTAATCCACCACTGAATTGGTTCTTGCTGAGCCTGCAGCTTCAGAATCAGGCTTAATTCAGCAAGCCAGGGTGGATAAGGAAAACATGATCCACTCATGGCTAGAAATCAGGTGGACTTAGCTTCCCTATTGCTGGCTGGCTAAGTATCTGAGAAGTCGTTAATTACTCTAATAATATTATGTCTGCCTCGGGAGGGGAAATTTAATTCTAGAGACAGAGCGCATCAAAGCCAGGTTACCCTAAGCCTATTGGCAGGGCTGAACTCAGACAAAATTAAGAAAGAGACCATATTAAGTTTTAAGTCTCCTTCCGCATATCCACCTCTTAGTTTCTCCATAATTCCACTCTGCCTACAGTCCTTGTCACAGTTCTTCCTTGCCAAAATATTTTTCTTCTTACTGCTTCCTTCACCTAAAATGTAGTACTTTATTGACTCACTCCTTCAAAAAGAAGCTTTTAGCCTTAGTACATCTTAGTCATTTAAAAAATGCTGGCTGACTGATTAATAGGGGAAAAATGTGTCAAGAAAAATGCCCATTAGATAAAAGGGATTCTCCCAAATAGGTAATGAAATATATTGAATATTATAAATTTTTGTAGAGCAATACAGGGCAGACTGTGACGACTTGGATGACCCTTACATATAGTGGGTATGACATAGTTAAATAGCAAAGTCTCAGCTAGGTGACTAAGTGGCACTGTGTTTTAAGTAGATAATTTTTCAATTTAGCTACAATAAACTTTCTGGGAAATTTGCTACATAGAAGACAGGTCAGAGCCATCGGTCACTCTCCATCCCAATAACCCATTTATTCTTCATAGCTCTTAACAATATGCACAATCTTTTACTTATATATTATAGCTATCTATTAGCTCTCTTCCCCACTAGAATTTAAGCTTCAAGAAAAAAAGAACCTTGACTACTGCTATATCTTTAAGAACTAAATATTTGTTGAAAGAATAAATGAATCTAAAACACGTCTTTGATAGTATCCCATAATTAAAGCCAAGGATAACTATACAATGCCATTTTTCTTAATTACTGAGAATATTTTATACTGTACTTTATAATTATATATATAATATATAACACATATATATGTATGTATATATATTATATTTATATGTATGCATATTTTACAAAAGATGTTTATAAAGACTAGAGAATCTGGTGGTATTAGTCAATACTGAAGAGAATGAAATGGGCAATGAGAAAGGTAACTTTTTGACTCAAAGTAAAATTTGGCCACTTCATAATTGTGCCTTATATAGGACTTCATCATAATTGCATAATTTAATGTAATTGGGATCCTCTTTCCTAGGTGACAGCTTTCATGTTGATGACATTTCTCAAAACTTCTCATCATATATTTCAAAATAATCCCAACTATTTTAGCCATCCCTTAGGAGTTCTGCTGCTTCTTCTCTATTGGATCCAGTTATGAAATACTCTGGCACTTGAGACTTCACTTGTAACGTACATTAGGGACTATAAGCTCAGATGCCTACAAGACCAGGAAGATAATAAAAATGAGTGATCCCTTGGTCTCTATGCAAGTATGTTTTCATTGTATGAATGAGGGATGCAAGCCCAGACAATGGGAGAAGGCTGCTACATGTAGCTCTTGCCAATGGTTGCCATATCAGAATTCAGACCCTGAGCTGCTGGATCAAATAATATCTTAAGAGAAGCCAGAAATCTAGACTTTTTATCATAAAATTTGTAAGTTTTAGTTGAAATGATTTTTATAAACTGCTTTAGGCTGCATAAGTTAGGTCTGTTTACTCAATGCAG
The DNA here is from genome assembly GCF_000956105.1 of Propithecus coquereli. Classification (NCBI taxonomy): domain Eukaryota; kingdom Metazoa; phylum Chordata; class Mammalia; order Primates; family Indriidae; genus Propithecus; species Propithecus coquereli. Next base: position 945,721 of record NW_012153062.1, read on the forward strand.
TGTGCTAGCAGTTGGTTTTTCAACTTTAAGATGATGATTCTCTGGGTACTTTCTCAAGACACATGTAGCCTTTGGCTCTCTAAGACCTTTGACTGTCTGTGGTAGGACGCATTAGTCTACCAGACTGTATGGGGCTAGCATTATGTCAGGTGGCACCCTCGATTAATAGTGATTACAGCCCTTTCTCCCAGCTCATGTAAATGCCTAAGGCAGTTCTGGCTATTGACAATAATGCATAATGTTAGAATGACCTTGCCTTTCTTCTGGGTCATACATTCATTTTTTAAAATACTGAGGTTTTTTTGTGATTGTTCCATATTAAAGACCTTCTTGCTTTCTTTTCAGCTTGTTGGCATTTGAGCCACTGTTATAGCTCAGTCATGTTATCAAATAATAATGATTCCCAATTATTTAATGTGTAGAATGTTGGGCTGTTTTTCTTCAGAATTCTTCCTTAGCTAGTAATCTAATACATCATGTTTAATTTGGTTCATTCACTGTACTTGAATAGCATGCTATATATTCCATACCTGAACTATTGATTATTTATTAAAATTATCTCATAAATCCAGCCCTTCCTCTTCACCAGATCAATTCCTGTCTGTTTAACTCCTCTTCTTCCATTACAATAGGCTTCCAGTTGTTTTCTGACCTCAAATCTCATGCCCATTTTCCAATCATTCACACTGCTGCCCAAATAAATATTCTAAAACCATGCTTTTACCATAATCAGATAAATATTTATAGCTAGTTGTCTGTAGGATAAAGTTTATGCACCAAATCATGAAATATTATTAGAACCTAATATATATTTAAAGTGGCATCTTTTGCCATTTTACCAAACAATCTCATATTTAGTTTAGGCAGAGACTACTTGCCCTGACACCTCTCTGACTTGTCCATGTTTACACTGTGTAGCATCCCTGATTATTCTTTTCTGCTATCTAGACCCATTGTATGTTTCAGACTCTGATCAAACATCTGTTCTATTTGATCATTTCCTCAACAAACCTAGGTAGTAAGTCCCTGCCTTACCTGTGCTATTTATCTGAATTACAGCATTCAACATATCCTTTCAGATTTTTGGTTTTTCTCATATTTCCCTAGTATCTTAAGGTAGACAAGGACAATGTGTCTATTTACATAGACCCACTACCCAAGTACTGAAACTATAAAATAGCAGGCATGCATTAAAATATTTTAGTATAAATAAGTGATTTATTTCAAGATTCTTTAGAGATATAGCATAAGGACTAAGAGCTAGGATTTGGAAAACAGAAAGACATCAGTTAAAATTCCAGGTTTCTGACACTTATTAACTGGGTTATTTTTAGCAAGTCAAATTACCTGTTCTGGCCTCAGTTTGTTCTTTGAAAGATGCTATTAAGAAAATGAAAGAGCAAACTAGAGACTGGGAGAAAATATTTGGAACACATATACAGATACTCCTAGACTTACAATGAGATCACGTCCTGATAAAACCATCATAAGTTGAAAATATTGTAATTTGAAAATGCTTTTAACAACACCTAACCTAGGCCGGGCATGATGGCTCATGCCTGTAATCCCAGCACTTTGGGAGGCTGATGTGGGAAGATTGCTTGAGGCCAGGAATTCAAGAGCAGCCTGGGCAACATAGGTGGACCCCATCTCTATAATAAAAAATAAGAAAAATTAGCCAGGCCTGGTGGTACACACCCCTATAGTCCCAGCTACTTCAGAGGCTGAGGTAGGAGAATTGCTTTAGTCCAGGAGTTGGAGGCTGAAATGAGCTATGATTGTACCACCGCACTCCAGCCTGGGCAACAGAGCAAGACCCTCCCTAAATTAAAGAAAAAAAAATACATCTAACCTACCAAACATCATAGCTTAACCTAGCCTACCTTAAACATGCTCAGAACACTTAAATTAGCCTATAGTTTGGCAAAATCACCTAACATAAAGGCTATTTTGTCATAAAGTGTTAAATATCTCATCTAATTTATTGAATACTATACTGAAGGGAAAAAACAGAGTGGTTGCATGAGTACTAGAACTATGATTTCTACTGAGTGAATACTATTTTCTTGCCATTGTAAAGTTGAAAATGCTAAGTCAGGGACCATCTGTATAAGACAAAGGACATGTATGCAGAATATGAAAAGACCCCTTGCAACTCAATAATACAGACAACCCAATAAAAAATGAGCAAATGATTTGAACAGACACTTCACAAAAGAATACATATTGAATGGCAAGTAAGTACAGGAAGAAACATTTCACATCTTTAAATGTTATGGAAATACAAATTAAAACCACAATGAGATACCACTACACTCTCATTAGAATAGCTAAAATTCAAAAATTAATAAAACATCTGACCATATTGTATGTTGTTGAGTATGCAGAGCTCTTATTCACCACTGTTAAGAATATATAATAAAATGGTACCATGACTTTGGCAAACAGTTTGGCAGTTTCATAATAAGTTAAACATGCATTCACCATACACCCAGCTATTGCATTTCCAGACAGTTACCCAAGAGAAACAAAAACATACATCCACTCAAAGATTTGTACATGAATATTTATAGAAGTTTTATTTGTAGTAGCCAAAAAGTAGATACAGACCAGATGTTCATCAATAATTAAATGAAAAACAAATCGTGGTGTATTTATACAATGGAAAATTACTCAGAAAAAAAAAGAGGAAAAAAATATTGATACATACAACACAGGTGAATATAAAAATCATTATGCTGAGTGAAAGAAGTCAAGTAAAAACAGCACATATTCTGTATTTCATTTACATAAAATTGTAGAAAATACAGACTATTCATAGTGATAGAAAGCAAATCAGTAGTTTTGTGAGCATGGGAGTATAGAAGGGATGGATCACAAAGGGACATGAGAAAACTTTTGGGGATGATGGATATATTCACTTTCTTTTCCGTGGTGTTAGTTTCACAAAGGTATGCATATGTCAAAACGAATCGAATTGTACACACTATTTATGTGTACTTGTTTGTACTTCAATTTTATCTTAAAATTATAAAAAGGATAACTGTTATTAGCTGATAAATTAAAGTAAGATAAAGCTCATAAATTAAAAAGAATTAGCAAAATAAATTATTTTTCAAATTGTTTCTTATTTTTTAATCATGCTCCTCTCCAATTACTCAAGACAAATTGGAATTAAATGGCCATCAGTGCCAACCAGAATGAATTAATGATACAAGGTACCAAATAGCAAATAGACTGGCCTGATAATCTCCATACCTGAAGACCTTTAGCCTGGCACATGCACTGGATTATTCTTATAGTCACGATGGATTTTCTATTGATTTTATGCATAATCAACTGAATATAACTGTGAGGCTCAGAATGATATCTGTGGTCAAGCAACCAAGGAAAGAAACTGGTCAGCCTATAGAGAAACTGAGGTCCCAAACCTGTAGCTCTATGCTATAACCAACTTAGCTACCCAGCCCTCTGGCCATATACTCTGCTGAAGACCAATTCACATATTTAACTTATGAAAAATGCTACTAGACCTATTCTCAGGTGAGGGGTGCATGCAGGGGGTACAGAGAGATACAGAGAGAAGAGAATAAAATTCACAGGTGAGAAAGGGGAAAGGAGAGAGAGAGAATATAATTTAGTACTATATAGGAAAAAAGATAGAAAATACCAACCCCACCATTTCATTCAAAGAGTATACTCCCCAAGAAAGGTATAAAATAGATATGAATCTGATGTTTCTTCAGTCACCATTGATTTCCACATTTTATACTAGTATAAGCACTAAGTGTGATCTAGGGCTTAAGGATATAAGTTTGATATATATATATATGCATATATACACACATACATATATATATGTGTATATATATATATATATATATATATAGCACTGACCATAAACACTAGCCAATGTCTTCATCTGGTGTTCAACTAAAGAAGCAGAGCAACTATCCGTTGGACTTCCTGAGAGATGATATGTGAATCTCCATTCTAAAGGATATTTAATTACAATTTTGAGCATATGGGGGTTTTGTCTTATATGCCAACTTTAGAATTTACCCTCTATACACACACACTCCATCACCACCCCCATCATCACCACCACCACCGTCAGCACTTAAAATGTGATTTCACTATATTAATTACTCAGAGTTTCTGCAGCATATTTTCCTAAGACTGAAAAAAATGTGCTATTTAAAATTTTTTTCCTTAGGGAAGAATTTAAAACTGTTGAAAATGATTAAAAATAACAAATCATGATTCAGTTCATGATTGAGTAGCTAGTATTCTACTTATCCTTATGCAATAAAGAACTGTCAAACTGGACAAAATATGATTTTTAAAAACTGTTTTCAGATATTGAACAATAGAAAGCACAAGGCTATGCTCCTTATAGAAGGAACATTCATAAGGTCAATTTCCTATTCACTCTGGTTTTCTGTCTGGGAGAGATTTCCAAATCATTTTTCATAAAATTTAACAAGCAAAGAACAGCTATCTGGTGTTAGGTAGACAGTGAGGGACCTCTGGCCCCTTCTGGGCACCCCGAGCAATTGCCACACCTGGGGGAGGAGGGAACACCCTACCAAGCTACCAGTCAGAACTTAGTGCATCAACTGTAAAAGAAGGCAGAAGACTCTCTAGCCCATGGGCCAAGTAGCACAGGTACAGTAGGGTCTAAAAGGTGACCTAGAACAATCTAAGCCTAATTATCATGTCATTACCTTAACTTTACATTGCAGTTCACCCCCCCAAAATGGGCTTTCAGAGAGGGTCATGGGAGATGAGTAAGACTCAGGTTATATAACTCCCAACTCTCCATCAAAGTGGTTTGATGGTGACATTTGAACCACGAGGAGGGCCCAATCCAGACACTGTAAAACAAGACCCAGACCATAACCAAGGCCCTCCTGTTACAACAGGGGGTCCATTCGTCATCTATGGCGAATGTCTCTTGCTCTTGCTCTGTTAACCTATATCTTGCTCTTGCTCTGTAAACCTATCTTGTCCTTCCTCAATAAACTTCATTTCATGCTTGCCTTGCTTTTGGTTTGTCTGGTCATTCTTCGGCCAAGAGCACACCAAGAACTGAGAACAGAACAGACAAAATTACCAACCCAAATATCTGGCTGGATAGGAAAAAAAGAAAGTGAGTAAAAGAAATGGATATTAGAGTTTGGCGATTATAAGTCATCTGGATCATTAGGGCAGAGCCCTGAAGAGAGGAAACCACAGAAAGGAAGTCTGAAAAATTTGCATAGATGTTCCCCTCAAGTTATTGGCCACATTCTAAGTTGTACGTGTGCATGATTCTGTGAAGATAAGCAAAGAATATCTGCTGGGGAATGAAGAGGTGAACAGAGACTTTAGAGTTCTCACAGAGCTAAGGAAATATTGGCATTCCCATCCAGCCAGATGGAGAGACCCCGACAAAAAACCTGAACATTCAGGTGAGAGAGAACCTAGGAAACCTGTGCCTTAGAGTAAGGGCCACATTCTAGGACTAAAAGCAAGTAAGATCAAGGTGACCTGCCACAAATTTAACAATTGGTCAGAACAAAGCTGCCTCTTGAGAGGAAAATGACATAATCTAGAAGCTCTATAATATATAATTTGTGATGTTCAGCATATATAATAAAATTACTAGATATGCAAGAAGTAAGATGATGAGATCCATTATTAACAAAAAATTGGCCAATAGAAGACCCACAAATGATCCAAGTTGGTTTTAGCAGTGAAAGACTTGAAAAAGCTACTATAAATTGTTAAGGAGTTTAGTGAAAAATAGGAATAGGTACAAACAGATGGAGAAATTCAACAAAAAGTTGAAATGCTAGAAAAGAACCAAACAGAAATTTTAAAATTGAAAATAAAATCTGTCTCTGACAAAGAATTTATTGAGGTGTTTAACAGCAAACTTGAAAAATCATAAAAAGTTTTATTAATCTCAAAGTCAGGTCAATAGAAATTATCTAATCCAACATACAGAGAAGAAATACAAAAAGAATGAAAAATGCAGGCTAAAGTTTTCATATGTCAGTTTAACATACATGCAACTAGAATCCAGAAAGACAGGATACAGATAATGGAGCAGAAGAAAAATATTTGAAAAGATAATGGCCAAAAAATTTTCAAATTTTATTTAAAATATCAACCTACACATGCAAGAAGTCCAGCAAATTCTAGGAGAATGAATAAATATAAAAACCACACTGGGACACATCAAACTGAAACTAGAACACACCAAAAAAAAAAAAAAAAAAAGAGAGAAACAGAGAGAGAACATTTTACAACCAGTAAGGAGCAAAAAACATTATATTTAAAGAGACAACCATAAAAATAAGACAGCCATAAGAATGATGGCTGTCTTTTTATAGGAAAGAAATAGAATCCCAAAAATAATAAGATGACATTTTTAATGTTTTGAAAGGAAAAGCCTGTTAACCTAGAATATAGCACAAAAATACATATCCAACAAAAATATCTATTCAAAAAGGAAGGCAAAATAAAGACATTTCAAACACATGCTTAGTAAGTTCAATTTCAGTGGACACACCCTGCACAAATGCAAAGGAAGTGCTCAGGTCAAAGAGAAATATTCCCAGATAAAAGTCTACACCCTTCAGAATTAATGAAGACCATTGAAAATGGGAAACATGCTAAATATGAAAGATTACTTTTAAAAACTTCTGAGAATATATTGATTAAAATAACAAAAGAACAAAGAACACATGGGATATAGACAAAACAAAGAGCAAGATGGTAGGCTTAAACTCAACCTTATCAGCAATTGCAATCACTCTAAATAGACTAAACCACTCTATTTAAAAGATAGTGATTGTCAGACTGGGGGAAAAAAAAAGACCCAACTAACTGTTGTTTACAAGGGATCTGTTTTAAATATAAGGACACAGATATGTTGAAAGTAAAAGGATAGGAAATTATATACCATGCAAACAACAGTTAAAAAAAACTCAGTGTGGCTGTATCAATATCAGACAAAGTAGACTTCAAAGACAAGGAATATTAACAGAGATAAGGAGAATTCATCATGATAAAAGTATCAATTCATAAGATAGATATTACAACAACCTTAAATACATTTAACTGTATAACATAGTTGTAAAGTACCTGAAAAAAATGAGAAAGAGAAAAAGAAATAAAAGTAGGCAAATCCATAATCACACTTGAAGACTGTAACATTTTTCTTTCAGTAACTGGTAGATGAAGCAGGCAAAAACTTCTGGGAGGATATAGAAAATTGGAGGAACACTAGTTTTTTATTTCCAAATATCAAGAGGGTATAAATGTTTTTTTAACTAACTTGACCTAATTGGCATTTATGCTGTACATCCAACAACTGCAGAAAATATATTACTTGCAAGTGTACATGGAACATTTGTCAAAATAGACCATATGCTGGGCCGTAAAATGAGTCTTAATAAATTTAAAAGGTTGAGACTGTCAGGTTTTAGTCTGAAATGTCAGTTCTTGGCACACTCATGGCCGAAGAAAGACCAGACGCATCAAAGTTAGGCAAGCACAAAAATGAGATTTATTGAGGAGAGAAAGGTAAGATTATAGGGCGAGAGCAAGATATAGGTTTACAGAGCATGGTACATATGCCACAGGTGACGACCAGGCCCATTGTCACAGCAAAGGGAGAGCCAAAGGAAGGTCAAAGAGAGAGATTGGCTATGGTCTGCATCCTATTTTATAGTGCATGGATAGATACCTTCCTTGTGGTTCAGAGGTCACCATGGAACCACTTTGATTGGACAGTTGGGAGTCACATGACCTGAGCCTTAACTATGCACATGGGTTGTAGGTCACTTTTCAGACTTTATGGTACACACGTGGCATGGCCCGTGGCCTAGAGAGTCCACTGCCTTCTTTTGCAGCTGGTGCACCAAGTTCTGATTGACAGATTCATAGGGTATTCCCTCCTCCCCCAGCTATGGAGAATTAGGGTTGGGCAGGACCAAGATGGGGGCAAAAGCACCCACTTTCATCCCTAGGAGACCTGGAATTCCTCACCATCTACCTAATAAGAACACACAAAATGTATTTTTTAACCATGGTGGAATTAAATCCAGAAATCAATTTTTAAAAGTAGAAAAATCCTCTAATATATAAAAACTGAATAACACATTTCTAAATAACCTATGCATCAAAGAGCAAATTGTAATGGAAATTAGAAAATATTTTTAATCGCTCTGATTATTGTATAAGAATAGGCAAGAAGGAGGAGTCAAAGGAAGAAGCAAGGAGACAAGTTAGGTGGTTATTAAACTTAACCAGGTGAGAGATGATGCTGGCATGAGTGAGGATGGTAACAGAGCATTACAATTGGTCAGTTTATGAATATGTTTGAAAATATAGATGATAGGATTTACCAAAAGATAAATATGAAGTTTGAAACAAAGAGAGAAATCAAAGATTAATTTCAGATTTTGGCCTGATATGCAAAAAGATGGAACCGCCATTAACTGAACCGAAGAAGATTGAAAAAGAATCAGGTTTTGAGGAGAAATAATATAAGCTGACTTTTAATCACAGCTCTTAGTTTAAGATGCATGTTATCCACTTAAGAGATGTTCAGTAGATAGTTGGATTCTCTATTATTTGGTGGAGAGGCTGAAACTAGAGACATAAATTTTATAATCATATATAAATAATTTACATTCACAATAAATTAAAACCTATACACTTATGCACTGAGATCACTAATAGAGTGAGACTTATCCCTTAGCACCCCAATGTTAAGTGGTCAATGTGATGAGAGATAGAGAATCAAAGACTGAGGGGTGGCCAGTGAGGAAGTAGAAAGGCCAAGTGATGTTTCAAAGAATAAGTAAATTTGTCAACTTCTGCTTGTAGGTCAAGTAAGAAGAGAACTGTGGATGGACCTGTGAGTTAGAACCTGTCAATTGGTGACCTGGAAAAGACCAGTTGTGGGGAACGGTGGGGGTGCCAAGCCTGACTGAAGTGAATTCCAGAGAAAAGGGACAGAGAGAAAAACAGCGTGCAGAGACAACTATTTTGAGATGAGCTGTTCTAAGAGAAGAGAAATAAGGGGAAGCTGGGTCAAGAGAGGATTTTTAAAGATAGAACAAATAATAGCATTTTTATATACCAGTGAAGGAAATCTAACAGGGAGAAAATAACTACCAACTCAGACATAAAAGGAGTGAATTGGTTGAATGACATCCTTAAGTGAGCAAAAGGTGATGGGATTTCTGTACCAAAGGGTGAGAGCGGTTGGCTTTAACTCAGAGTACAGGCAATTCTGCTGTAACAGGAGGGAATACAGAGTGTGCAGGAACCATGGCAACTTGGGAAATTCCCTTCTGATTGCTTTGTTGGCTGAGAATGAGGAAGGTGAAGGAAGTAGGAAATTGAAAGTTTCAGAAAGAAGAGGAGGTATGAAGTAGTCATTTAGGAGAATAGGAAGATGAATGGGGTGGGAAATAGAGTATTACAATTGAGCAGTTTTAAAAGACCAATTAAAGTCATCAGTCATGCGCTTAAGTGAGACCAGTCATCAGAGTTGCTTGATTTTCTCCAGAGATTTTCACCTGAGCAGGTACAGGTATAAGATAAGCAGAAATTTAGATTTAATCAGGATTGGGGTTTTGCCAAATAAGTACAAGAAAGGTAATGATGTATTCAAGGAAGTGATTATAAAGGTTGACAAAGAAATTTAAGGAAGGAAGAGAGGACATAAGGAGCTGATAAAATCAGTGATTTTTCATTTTCAAAGGGAGCTGAAAGAAGTCAGAACAATAGTAGGAGTGAGTGGAAAAGACAGATGCTTCTCAGAGACGAGGATGCTCAGATTTAGGATTATGGAGGGATTTCAGTTATCAGATTGTCAGTGGGAATGGAATGAATGTCAGAGTGTTTTAGAGGGAAAAAGATTATACTGCTCTTTGAGGAAAAAAAAAAACAAACTGCTCCTTGAGGAGAGCAGTTAAAGAAACTGAGATGTTAGGGGTTTGGAAAAGTAACCTATGTGAGTGCTGAAGTCACCCACAGTTATGACAGAAGGACTGTTGGAGAGAGTCACAGTCAGCCAGGATTTCACATCTTCAAGGAGTAACGGAGTGGCGTTGGTTGGCTATGTCTGAGTGTGATCTGTGACATGAGAGTAGCACATGAAGGGTAGGGCTTGGAAAGAAAAGAGAATGATCTGGACGGGGCAATAGAAGCGAGGAGGATCCCACCTCATCTCCAGGCCCTGATGTATTGTAAGTGCAGGAGGAAAAAGAGCCACCCGAAAGAGTTCCACAGGAGAGGGCGTGTCCTCAGAAGAGAGCCTGGTTCCAAGTTTGTTCTTGATGACAGAACAATCCCGAGTGCTATAAATAGCCCAGGAAAGAATGGCTGGCTGGCTCTAAATCTGCTTTTCCGGCTGCTGAAGCGTCTGATCTATCTCGACACTTCGTGTGGTGCCATAGGAAAGCGTTACCGCTCTGTCTCTGGCAGTCTCAGCCAGCCCCTGAACCTCTGACAACGCTGAGGATTTCACACCTGTTGATAACAACACTAGTTTCCGTGTGATAAGACAGAGGTTCTCTCTCTTTGTGTCTCTCTCTTAACCTCTCTCCCTCCTTCTTTCCCTTTCTCCCCTTACCATCCCCATTGTGCCCTGTCTCTGGCTTTTGGAGGGGAAGATAAGTAAAGAGATGATGAGATAGTTCAAAACACTTTTGTCTCCTGTTAGAAGCAGAAACTAGGAAAACTATACTAGCAGAAAACAGTAGATATTAAACTGAAATCTGCAATTCGTCAATATTCTCTAACACATTAACTGAGATGTGGTGGATCTTGAAACCAGTCGGATAGAATTTTGAAAGGTAAGCCCTCCCAACTGGGAAAATGTCAGAAAACTATATTAAAGAAGAATAATCATTTATGGCCAGATGTTCATCTCCTTCGTGACCCTGTGTACATTTCTTCTTTTTAAGTTGGATCCTTAACAGAGGGAGAAAGTTCTTGGGGATTAATTTACTAGATTATTAGACTATAGTTAGGAATCAATTTCTAACATTTATCTAATGAAAAAATATGAAATAACATGCAGTGGACCATGCAGTAATTTTTTTTCCTAGCCCGCCTGGCATTAGAGATAAGATCAGCAAGTCAGGGTATTGGAGCTCCAACCCTGATTCTTTTGTGTGACCAAGCTCTGGTCTCAGCTTCAATATCTCTGTCTCTAAGAACACCAACTGGCCAGAAAAGGCAAAGTCTTTCATTTGGTATTTGTTTAGGCATCTGTGTTCTCATCCTTGATCTGGAGGGTCTGCACTAATCTCATACCTCGAAATCAGCCTTTACAATCTCACAGGTGCACCTCTTCCACGATAGTCGCTGGGCCTAGATTATTGTTGTTTTAAGCTACGAAATTTTGGAATAATTTATTACATAGCAACTAAAGCTACCTAATACATCCTGATCAAGGTACCTAATACAACCTACGATGAATCATTTATAATCTCAGATAATACTGAATCTAGTGCTATTAGTATACAGTATTTGAATACTATACAGTATTCAAAAAGAAAAAATGTTTGGAGTATTGTGGTAGACAGATTTATGGCCTCCCAAAGATTCAAAAAGATCTCAATCTCCAGAACCTGTGAATATCTTAACCTGCATGCCAAAAGGGAGGGTAGATGTGATGAAATTAAGAATTTTGGGATTGGGAGATAATCCTGGGTTATCCAGGTGGGTCCAAGGTAATCATAAGCCACTAAACATGTAGTAATTTGTTACAGCGGGAATAGGAAATTAAAACGGTAAATTAATATTGTGCTACAAAGGCAAAAAAAACAAAAAAACAAAGAAGTCAAAACAGCAGTTGATTTCATCACGTTATTTTGCAAAAGCCCTTCTGAGCCTTGTGTTAAAAACACCAAGATTCTATTCTGAACAAATGCCTTCCAACAGCTGAAATCCGGAACATGAAGAAACTCAAATGATTCTCATTATTTAATTAAGAATACCAAGCCTCTTGCTCTTTCAGTCCAAATGCAAAGGTTTTTGATACAAGGAAAGAAATTCTATTTCCAGCATGAGCACTCAGTAAATATTTGTTGCTAGTAATGTAGAGGAAAATTTACCAAAAGCATTTTTAGCAATAAAACTAATTTGAGAATCTTTAGGTACTTGCTCTTTTCATAAGTGGTTTGACTTATGGTGTCGATTTTCTTTTTTCTTTTTTTTGAGTGATAACAACAAACCTAATACATATATAGCTTTTCACAAAAGCTGCCACATACATGTCTCAGGTGATTCTGACAGCACCCCTCTGAGGTAAGACTATTATACTGTTATTTTTATTTTAATTCATGAACAGCCCAAGTCTCAGTTCTTCTTAAATGAAATCTTGAATGTCACCCCACTATGAATAACAGAGCAGTGAAAGGAGATCCCTTATTCATTTAATTATCAATACTTCATTTTATATTGTGTTTATCAAGTATAAGTTGAAGAAAACAATATATAGTCAGAACAATAACTGATTAAAATAGTTATCATTCTTTTTCTTTTTCAAATTAATGTTGAGTACTTCGATGTTCCGGTCACCAGCCCTACTATAGTGAAACAGATGCAATCCCTCTCTTCAAAAAGCCTATTGTGTGGTAGAAGAGATAAATAAGTAGACTGGCATTTACCCTGAAGGCTGGTGGGGGCTGTGTCAGGGAAATAGATAGCAGGGCACACTGATCTAAAAATGAAGACATTAGGGATGACTTCTCAAAGGTAGTAACTCAAATTTGTCAACTGGAGCTGCAAAAGCTAGCAAGGCAAATGGCAGGTGGGGGTGGGGCAAGGTGTTTCAGGAAGGAGAAACAGAGGGTGCTGGGAAAAGACTTCCAAGAGTGTTTCAGTAGAATAGAACCCTCACATGGGGGAATACACTGACTGTGCAACAGATGCCACCTTGATGCCAACGACACAGCCAGTGCTGAGCCTTGCTGGTACAGGAGGACACTTGAAAAGAATTTTTTTTTTTTTTACATTTTTCTTTTCTCAAGAAATTGGCAGACTTTTATGGTATCAAAGTGTTCATTTGTTCACTTTATATCTTAAAGACCTGTTTCTGGATTCTTTCCAGGAGAACTCCTAAAATACACCTATTAATATTTTTTCATATTGTACATAAATTCCTATTAGCAATTGTCCATGAGGATCTCCTTCCTTTGAACCCTTCCAATCTTACCTTTTCCCAAGATCCCTTTCCTTTATTCTGTATTTACTTGGGGATTAATATTATTTTCTATGCACTAGGCTCATGCACTTGGGCAATGACCAGATGTGTTGAGAACATTTTAAAAGGTCATTAGTATATCATTTTGCAAATTGCTTAACTCCAGAAATATGGGGCCTACAGTGTATAAAGCATTTTAATAGCTTAGAAGTGCAAAATTAATGTAAAGCAATGTTATGTTAAATAACAGCTCATTTTCTTACCTTATTGTATGCTATGTAATTTGACAAACAGCCAAAATTAATTCATTAAGAATCATGCTGGGGACTTTAAAAAAATCAATATCTTTCCTAACATGCAAACTTTACCACTAGGTTAAATGAATTCATTTATTAAATATAGCTGAATTCTTTATTTATTTTCCAGGTTTTGAAAGGGCAAATGTGTGTTCTCTTTTAGCTGTTTGAAATATGAGATTAAAATGTCAAAATAATGTATCAAGGAAATTCATAAGGAGTCCACTGGGGTACAGTGGACAGCACCTTAGACTAGACAGGTACAAGAGAGACACCAGGGGGAAAATTGAAGCCATTCTGACTTAGAACCGGAACTAGACAAGGCTGCCCTCTATCTCCACTTCTATTCAACATAGTGCTCGAAATCCTCGCCACAGCAATTAGGCAAGAGAGGGGTATTAAGGGTGTCCAAATGGGGACAGATGAGATCAAACTCTCGCTCTTTGCCGATGATACGATATTATATCTAGAAAACCCCAAAGACTCATCTAAGAGACTCCTAGAACTGATAAATGAATTCAGCAAAGTCTCAGGTTACAAAATCAATACACACAAATCTGTGGCATTCGTATATGCCAACAACAGTCAAGCCGAAGATCAAATGAAAAACACAATTCCTTTTACAATAGCCCCAAAGAAAATTAAATATCTAGGAATATATTTAACGAAAGATGTAAGAGACTTATACAGGGAGAACTATGAAACACTAAAAAAAGAAATTGTAGAAGATGTAAACAGATGGAAAAACCTACCTCGCTCATGGATTGGCAGAATCAATATTGTTAAAATGTCCATACTATCTAAAATGATCTACAGAATTAATGCAATCCCTATCAAAATCCCATTATCATTCTTTACAGATCTGGAAAAAATAATTCTACGCTTTGTATGGAACCAGAAAAGACCTCCTATAGCCAAAGCAAACTTAAGTAAAAAGAACAAACTGGGAGGTATCAGTCTACCATACTTCAAGCTGTACTACCAGGCTATAGTAACTAAAACAGCTTGGTACTGACAAAAGAACAGAGACATTGACCTCTGGAACAGGACTGAGAATCCAGAGATGAAACCATCCGCATGTGGTAATCTAATCTTTGACAAAGCTAACAAAAACATACACTGGGGAAAAGAAACTCTTTGCAATAAATGGTGCTGGGAAAACTGGATAGCTACATGCAGAAGACTGAAACTAGACCCCCACCTCTCACCTCTCACAAAAATCAATTCAAGGTGGATAACAGACTTAAACCTAAGGCATGAAACCTTAAGAATTCTAAATGAAGATGTTGGGAAGACCCTTTCAGACATCGGCCTAGGCAAGGAATTCTTGAAGAAGAACCCCAAAGCAATCGCCGCAGCAACAAAAATAAATAAGTGGGATCTAATCAAATTAAAAAGCTTCTGCACTGCCAAGGAAACTATCATTAGAGTGAATAGACAGCCCACAGAATGGGAAAAAATATTTGCTCTCTACACATCTGATAAAGGGCTGATAACCAGAATCTATCTAGAACTCAAAAAAATCAACAAGAAAAAATCAAACAACCCCATCAACAAATGGGCAAGGGAAATGAACAGAAACTTTTCAAAAGAAGACAGAATAATGGCCAGCAAACATATAAAAAAATGCTCAACAGTCTCTAATCATTAGAGAAATGCAAATCAAAACCACAATGAGGTATCACCTAACCCCAGTGAGATTGCCTCTATCAAAAAATCCCAAAACATCAAATGCTGGCGAGGATGTGGAGAGACAGGAACACTCTTACACTGCTGGTGGGACTGCAAATTAGTGCAACCTCTGTGGAAAAGAATTTGGAGATACCTTAAAGAGCTAAAAATAGAAATACCATTCGATCCAGCAATAGCACTATTAGGCATCTACCCAAAAGAGCACAAAACATTCTATGATAAAGACATCTGCACCCGAATGTTTATGGCAGCACAATTCACTATTGCAAGAATGTGGAAACAACCCAAGTGCCCGTCAATCCATGAGTGGATTATTAAAATTTGGTATATGTTTACAATGGAATATTACTCAATCTTAAGAAACGACAGTGATCTAGAACCTTTTATACTTTCCTGGATTAAACTTAAGCCCATTATCCAAAGTGAGGCACCACAAGAGCAGAAGAATGGGCTCCACTTGTACTCGCCATCATATTGGTACTAACTGATCAACACTAGGGTGATCACATGACAGAAATACTCTCCAGGGATTAGGGGGATTGGGGGGGGTAAATCTGCAACTAAAGGACACGGGGAGCACTGTAGGGGGGAAGGGCATGCCTATAACCCGCACTTGGGTGAGGCAAAGACATAAAGTGTAACCATAATGTTCGTACCCTCACAATACCCTGAAATAAAAAAAAAAGAGAGAGACACACCATGTCATTAGGGCAGGAGCCTTAATTGTGCTTGGCATCCAGCAGGTATTTAGTGGATATGTGCCATAAGTAAACACGTGACTCTCTGTTGTGGTTTCAATCCCCTCCCTGCTCCCGCCAAATTCATATGGTGAAGTCCCAACCTCAGGTACCATGGAATGTGACCTTATTTGGAGATAGGGTCTTAGAAAGGTATCAAGTTAAAATGAGGCCATTAGTGTACACTTAAATCAAGACGGGGGTCTTTATAAAAAGGGGAACTTAGGAGATAGACACGCACACAGAGAGAATGCCATGTGAAGATGAAGGCAGAGATTGGGGTGATGCTACTACAAGCCAAGGAATGCCAAAGACGGCAGCAAACACCAGAAAGTGGGCAAGAAGCACGGAACAGAACTCTCTCACAGCCTTCAGAAGGAATCAGCCCTGCCAACAACTTGATCTTAGATTTATACGCTCCAGAACTGAGACAAAAAATTTCTGTTGTCCAAGCCACCTAGATTGTGGTACTTTGTTACAAAAGCCCAAGCAGACTAAAACAATATCTTTCTAATTAAGTCTTGCATATACAAGTTACAGGCTATCTTAATTTTAATATTCTATTATGACTTTCTTAAGTTCTTTAGTTATATTTATATTAATGTTTGGCTACCTAACTTCTTTGTAAAATAGTAACTAAACCTATTTTCTTTGTATTTCACATATCATAAAAATATATACAAATGTGGCCTTCTAGGTCCTTAAATGTGGCCTTTTGACTGAATCCAAATTTTATAGAACAAATTCTTTTATTGAAAGCAGAGAAAGATGAAGCTTTTCTTGCCTCCTTTGGTGCTTATAAAAGAACAATCTTGAAATCAGAAGGCTGCAGGTTCCCCAGCCCTTGTCTCTTCTGTGACTGAGTACCTTCTGCATATGTTTGTTTGAGGATTAAATGAGAGGATCAGTGCAAAATACAAATCTGGTCTAGAGAAAGCCCTCAATAAATGAAATTTTCAAAGATACAATTGAGCTTAGTGAGAAAGAAATATGTTTTGAAATTAGACATTATGGGTTTAAACTCTTGCTAACTGTATGGCCTTCAGTAAGCCACATAACCTCACTGTGCTCACAGGTTACATTTCGATGTTTCCTTGTAACAATTTTGTTGTAACAATCTGTTGTAAAGATGATCGTGTAATATATGAAAGTCTCTTAGCATAGTGATTGTCACATAGCAGATACTCAATAAGAGAGTTACTTATCTAGTGTAAAAATACCATGCTAGATACTGAGTGGGAATTGAGAATTGTAAAATGTTTCAAAAGTGAACAAGTCAGTTTTACTTCTTGGAAAACGCAAAAAAGCATATGAAACTATTATAGCTAGAAAGTGTTATAGCTAATATAGCTGTAACAAATAAATCACCAAATTTCCATGGCCAAATCCAACGGAAGTTTATTTCTTACACAAAAGTCCAAAGTGACTGTTCCTAGTTTGGCAGGCTTTCCCTTCAGACAGTGATTCAGAGAACCAGGCTTCTTCTGTCTTATGGCTCTGGATTCCTTTAGAAGCTCTGTGTTCTCTGCCTTCAGCCAGCAGAAGAGAAATGAGAAAGAGTGCAAGAGACATTGGAGAAGGTACAACTACTTTTAAAAACCCAAGTTCAAAAATGACCACCCCACTTTATTACATGTTCCTTTGATGAAAATAATTTCATCTGAATGCAAAAGGGACAGGAAATGTAGTTTTTAGCTCAATAGAACTCACAGGAACAATGTCATACTTGAAAGGAGCCATATCTGTCACAGAACTAAACCTATATCCAGTGACAAAATGGAGTGAGCCCAAAATGGGAAAGAAGTACAGAGTATAGTCTAGGTGTAAAACCAGCTATTCTCAAAGCTCCAAATTGGAACTCTGGAGTTCTAGGCCACTTTCAAACCCAGTGTTTGTTGTGTAATCAACAGTAGAAAATCCTACCTGGTGGTAGAAGAAGGAGAAAAATAGGGATGAAAGAAAATGCTATCAAATCCTATTTCAGGAACATATTTAATGTTAAAAGATTCTAGAGTGATGTTCTAAAGAAAGAATTTAAGCTTCCAGTTGAAGAGTTTTGACATGTTTCTACTTCCACTCATTCCTGGTAGTTTAAGGCTATAAATCAGAATGAACATAATTATAATACTTGGTACAGCCATTCTTCAACGCTTCAACAATACGTCAACCCCTGTGTGCGATGGGTCTGACCTTATGAGATATGACTGAATTTTCTGATTTTTTGTTATTTTGCCTGATAGAAGATCATTAAAACAAAGTTAGCATTCAGTAGCAGCACTTGGCTTTTAATAAGATCTTTTCCCAAAATTAGCTAGGTCAGCAGCACTACTGTATGATTTGCTATTGCCCTATAAGAAACTCTAAATTTCAGTGCAAGAATGTCACTCATTGAGATGCAATGCATGGTGTGCAGATATGTAAGAAATCTTCCAGGTTGTGAAAGCATTTTCTAAGAACTAATAAACCTAACCAAATGGCTTGTGGCTGGTCCCAGGATGGGGGGAATAAAAGCTATCCAAAGGGAAATATGCACCGGCCAGCATTAATTTATCTGTGAGCCAACTGTTCCCTATTAAAGTGAGTCAATAAAAAATGCTTTCCTAGAGGACTTAAACAGGCTTGGATTCAATTTAAAAATAACTCATCATATTAATTTTTATTAAAAATTATGTCATCATAATAGAAGGACAGCATTTACTCTTATTTCATGGGTAACATTTAAAATTATAAAATTTAATAATGTAGAGTTATCTCCTTTTAATATCCATAATAATAAGTGATGAAATCATAGTGTGGCATACATTTTCTATGGCTGAAGAGTTTCCTCCCTTGTATGCCTTAAAATGCTATTTTTGTAAGCAATAATAAAAAAGAGCACATCTGTAATTTTATCAGCAGATATTATTAAGGCTGGAGAGCAAATGATACTCAAAGAAACTATGAAATTTCTGTGTGAAATTTTTATTTATTTAGTGGTTGAGTCTCATTAAAAAGATACAGTATTGGCCGGGTGCGGTGGCTCACGCCTGTAATCCTAGCTCTCTGGGAGGCCCAGGCAGGCGGATTGTTTGAGCTCAGGAGCTCGAAACCAGCCTGAGCAAGAGTGCAACCCTGTCTCTACTAAAAATAGAAAGAAATTAATCGGACAACTAAAAATATATAGAAAAAATTAGCTGGGCATGTGGCGCATGCCTGTAGTCCCAGCTACTCGGGAGGCTGAGACAGGAGGATCGCTTGAGCCCAGGAGTTTGAGGTTGCTGTGAGCTGGGATGACACCACGGCACTCTAGCCCAGGCAACACAGTGAGACTCTGTCTCAAAAAAAAGATACAGTATTGATTTAAGTTCTAAGCTTATTTAAATATTCCATTAAAGTTCATCAAAGAAAAATACTAGGGCTATAATTTAGTACAAAAAGGTAGCTAGTAATACATGAGAATTGGCACACCAAAAATAATTATAGTGTGAAATAATTGCTTATTGAAAATAATGTTTCAGAAGTTGTATCAAACAGCTTAGCTCTTCTATTTACTCGGTCAAATGAGATGAATCCAATTTATTTAACACTGTCTCTTATACAACTAAAGGCTTATGTATTTAGGAAGATACAGGTTTGGGTACTAAAACAGGAGCCTACCTAAGTGAGCTCAAGCATTTAGTGAAATGCTACCATTTTCATGGCAGGGAAAGGAAGACCTTTTAGCAATACAGAAAAACTACATGATAGTTTATAAATTACAAGGAGGAAAACTCGAGGTTTAGGAATTAATCCTCTGTCCAGTAGTAAGAGGGGAAACAAAACAAACAAAATCGTTATCACCATCAGAAGAGCTATAACCAGTAATTTATCTCAAGAGCTCCAAATTCTCTGCATGATTATACTCACCTGAATACAGGAGCTAGAAACGGAAAGTAACGCAGGAGTACGATAATTCCATGGTCACCACATTTTATACTACCGACTTTCGGAATTTTTTTAATGTTTTTGTAAAAGATAGAAAGGTTCAGTGGAAAAGGGCTTAGTTGCTGAGTCTGGAGACATACAATGTATGACTTTGGACAAACTATTCACACACTGTGGGCTTCAGTGACCTGGAATGGAAACAAAGGGTTAGGTCGGACAACTCCAACGTCTCTTTTGCTCCAGCACGCTGTGCCTCTTCATTCCATCATTGTAGTGCTGGGGCTCCCAGCTCAATGATAGAAAGAAGAAATGAAATTTTTAGATCATAAGGTAGGTGTGTGTTTAGCGTCATAAGAAATGACCAAATTTTTTTTCAAGTGGTTGTGTTATTTTATCTACTACCAATGGTGTATGAAAGTTTCAGTTTCTCTATAAACTTGTCAACTTTAAATTTTAGACATTTTAATGAGTGTGAAGTGCTACCTCATTGATATTTTAATTTCGATTTTCCCCTTATGAGTAATGATGTTGGGTGTGTTTTCATGTGCTCATCAGTCATAAATATAATTTCTTTTTGTTAAGGTCCAGTTCAAGATTTTTGTCCACTCCTTGTGGAATTTTTTGTCTTTTTATTATTGAAATGGAAAGATTCTTCATATATTTGGGATACCAATCTATTTCAGATATATATTGTGAATATTTCCTCACCATTTGCAGCTTGTCTTTTCATATTCTAAATGGTGACTTTATAGAGACTTTAATTCTGAAAAAGTCAAAGTAGTGCTTTTTGTAGCATAAGAAATACTTCTTACAAAACTGTGAAGAGATTCTCCTATGTATTATTCTTAAAGTTGTATAAATTTTGTTTTTATGTTTAAGTCTATGGTACATCTTCAATTAATTTTTGTCCATGGTGGGAAGTATGTATAAAGGTTAACTTTTCTTTTATTTATATCTAATTGTTCCAGCAACATTTGTTGAAAAGACTATTCTTCCTCAATTGAATTGCCTTGGCATCTTTGTAAGTGATTGTATTCTTGATTCACTTACCATTTTGTAAATAGTTTATTTAATGTTAATGTAAGAAAAAAATAATGCAATGCATAAAATATTAAAGTAATATAAGCAAAAAAATAAAATTAATCTTTCATATTTCTGGTACTCTTCACTCATTCCTGGGAATCCAGAATTTCATCTGGTGTCACTTGTTTCATCCTAAAGAATTTCTGTTAGTATTTGTTGCATTTTTGGTCTGCTGGTGATAAATTCTTATAGCTTTATTATTATTTTCCTTTTTCATTGGATATAGAATTCTAAGTTGACAGATTACTTATGTGTATTTTTTCTTTTTCATATTTACAATTTCTTTAAATTTTGGACTGGAAAATTTAGATAATACTTGTGAATAATGTGAGTTCTGTTATATTCCTCTGAATAGTATTGAGATTTGTCTTAGTGTGCAGTTAAATTGTTGCCTGATTACCTTGATCTTGTGGAGGCTGCTTACTTTAGGCTTCGTTAGAGAGGGACTATTTTAGTTTTGCCCTTTCAGATGACTCACTTAGTTCTGGTCATGTTCCTATCTTCTAATTCATAGGCCCTCTGGAACTTCAATGGCATTGCTAAGTTGTTTAACAAGCCTGTCAGAAATTCAGGCACAGCTTAGCAGGTTACACTTGGCTCAAGGTCTTTGAGGAGGTAGCTGTCAGCCAGGGCTGTGGTCTCACCTTAAAGTTCAACTGGGTGGGTACATGGGGAGGTGTAATCCATTTACAAACTCACTTACATGGTTACTGTCAATCATTTGGTCCCTTGCCACATGGGCCTCTGCACAGGGCTACCTCATCACATGGCAGCTGGCTTTTCCTAGGGTCAGAAATCTGGGAGAGAGAGAGAGAGAGAGAGAGAAAGAGAAAGAACCCCAATGCAGAAGTCACAGTCTTTTTCACTTGATTTTGGAAATAACATGCCATCATTTATGCCATATACTATCTTTACAAGTGAGTCAGTAAGTCCAGGTCATCTTAAGAGGAAGAGCATTACACAGGAAGTGAACACAGGAGGTGGGGGTATTTAGAGGTCATCTTAATAGCTGCTCACCACACTATGTAAGCTTTCATAATTAATAAAATATATAGTAACATATTGTCATTGGATACTCATTTTTAGTTTGTTGGTCTCAGATATCCTTATTCTTACAATAATCTTGTAAAGGTGGCAAAATTAGTTTCAGAGAAGAAGCAATCAAGATACAGAGCTTGAATGACTTACCAGCTGAAATCACAACTTTGATCTTCTAAGTTCTTTATTATATAATCAAAGGGTGGCACATTTAGATGGCAACTCCTATTCCTTTTTTAGGTCTCAGTTTAATCATCATTTTCACCAGAAAGATTCCCAGATTCTCTAAGACTAAACTTGGTACACACTTAAGGTTCTATTTAGATTACTGTTGTTGCCTTATTACAGTACTTAGTACTCTGCATTGCAAATTGCAGTTATACCTGTCTATATAATAACTATAATACAAGCTCTTTGAAGGCAGATATGGAGTCTTACTCATGATTGCATTTCCATTTTTTTCTAGCAATCTAGCAGGGAGTAGCCTTGTCAGGGTCAGAAATATTTATTTCTAAATGCCCCAGAAGGTAGACTGTCTTTTTTTTAATGTGAAAGTAAAAATAATATTGACGCTTGATGAGAACAAAAGAAACAGCCAATGAGAAGTAAAAAAAGAAGTAAAAAAAAGCAGTTAAAAATAGGAAAAGGAAAAAAGACAACTCTCTTCTTTGTAACACTCTTACTACTAGATTTCCTCACTCAATGGCCTAGGGATTATTTTATCTTAAAATGTATCTCTAAAATTAAATGGCAATAAGAATTTTTAGAACAGGTTGCACATTAGGAGAGCAATAAATCAAAAAACTGTGGCCTCTTCTTAGTTATTGAGCATTCCTGCTGGGCTAATTTGAGAATCTGTGACAGGCATTGTTTGACACTTCATGAAGGTCATTTTTGACAGTCAGTAGTTAATTTTCTGATGTATAGCACTTTTTTCCTAAATTTGGAGATGATGGTTTTTTGGTGTACTTTGGCTTTTCACTCATTACATTCTACAGGATTGCCGGGGAAGATTGTAGAAAGTCTTTTGAATGACAACATTTCAGCAGTTTTTCTGAGCATTGAGGAATATTGTCACTGGGGCTTTTGGAAGGTGGATTATTTTCTTGGCAGGTAGTGTGGCCTCCACAGGGCTCATTAGGCTTTCTGTTGGGAAGATCTAAAGTGCACCATTGAATACTGTCATAAAAAAGGGAAGTGGTTCGGATCTAATTACTAATGGAGCTGCAAAGACTATAACTGTTTTGATCTCTGAATTCCAAACAGGCTTTCTATAGCTATCATATTATTGACTGGTCATTCCAGAGCCATGATTCTCTTTCTTTCTACATCTTCTATGCTTGGGATGTTATTCTGATGCTTAGTATTACATGAACAGATTTGGCAGCCTTATGTATTTAATAATATCAACATTTCCTTCTAACTGGCTGTGAGGGGTGTGTGTGTGTGTGTGTGTGTTTGTGTGTGTGTGTTTCGCAAAGGATTTCTTCTTTGCAGAATCTGGTTTCTCCAGGTTAAGAAGTCAGTCATCAGACTCAGTTGTCCTTTCTGTCTGTCCCTTGTTTAACCACTTACAATATCCCTCAATTGATCACTGGCAGAAATTTTAATGTATGCTGTTACTTGGTGGTGTCAGATAGATGAAATAATTTCTCATTTGTGATACAAAGGTGATTTGCGAATTTTCTTGAGAATGAAAGCTCATGTTGTGGACAATGACAGGACTGTACTATTGCCTAAAATTAAAGATCTGCTTATGGATAAGAAAGCAGGAAAAAAATGACAAGGTAATTTTATGCATAAAACTTGTATTGCTTCTCATTAATAACTATTTCATATAGTTTTAGAGAAATATAATTTTAAGAAAAAGAAGTTTTATTCCACTCATGAAATAATCATGTTTCAATTATTAATCTTTTCTCTGTAGCAAATACAGAGACATAAGTTCAAGGTTTATTATCAGAAAATGTTATTATTTATATCTGTCACAAACTGATAAGTATACCACAAATGATAACATCTTAACATACAAGATTTTAAAATGACAAATGGGTTAGGAAAGATTTCAAAAATGATGTTAAACCATCATTCAGTGTCTACTTGAATTAATAGTACATATGAGTATGACAATTTCTTTTTCCTTTTCATTAATAATCATTTCTATTTTAGTCATTTCCAGTTTGTAGTATATCTGAATACCTATTATCCACAGTTTATTTTTTGTTTAGAATTGTTAAAAATTAGACTTCCCTGAACTTAATATTATAGTTTAGTCAAAACATGAATGAAGAATATTTGCTTTTGAATAAGTAGGTGAAAGTAATATAAACTGAAAGCCTGTATTAGAAACACAGAATACCATAGCGATTCCAAAGACATCATGCCCATTTTACAAAGAAATCCTAGGCTGTGGGTTCACATTTTCAAAATAATTTTTTATATTGTAATAGCACCAAATTGTACTGCTGCATCATTTCAAAAATAAAAAATGTAATGCTATAACAGTTTTGAATACAATTTTGTAAAGGGAAAAATAGTTACCCACAACCTTAAATCCCAAGTAGCTATTTTAATTTTTGCATGTTAACTTCAAATCTTGTGTATTTGCATCTATATTTTTCAATAAAATCCATTCCATTTAACATTTATATCCTATACACTTTCTCATTTTAAAAATAATCTCCATAATTATCATTTTCATAATAAGTATAAATTTCAAAAGAGACTGGTTTATTTTGATTTGAGTTTCCTTTCCTTATTCTTAAAGAAAGGTATGAAGTTACTGCCAACTAGTTACTAAATCACTGATGCAGAGCTGCTGGCATGATGAAGATTCAGGCAGACAATGTAAATGCCCAGTTGGCAGAGCTAAATTGGGACCTTTCTTCAATCAGAACCTGTAACTACAAATGTCACATTGCTGTCCTCTCGAGTCCCTTAAAGCAAAATTGCAATACAAACCCAGACCATGTGAAAATCAAAAGAAACTCTATTACCTAAAGTCTCTTTAAAGTCTTTAAAAATCTATAAAAATATTTGAATACATGCTTTGGATTATGATAAGGATTATTATTTTGTCAACAGCTGAAGTATGTATCAGTGAACAAAAACAGGAACATTTTCCTTGAACAGGTTTTTTTAAAATATCAAGTGAAGAGGCATTTTGAATGATTTAGCATTATTAAATATTTTTCTATGCAAAATGTGTAGGTTTTTATAACTGACTTAATTAATATTTTAAAATTAAATTTTATACTTTAGTATAAACCATAGTGTTAGCTTATAAACCTAGTCCTAATTAGGATAAGAGCATCATAAAATTAACTATTTAGAGCTATCTAGGAGAAAAAATATAAAATAAGGTCAATGTAAACCATTGATTCATATATTCACTCTGAATATTTACTGAGCACTCTCTTTGCATGTGGTAAGGATGCAGCAAAGACCAATATATTCTTGCCCTCATGAAGCTTAAATATTTAAAGTGAAACATTTTGGAAATTGAAGTCTGTTAGGAAAATTAGTGGCCATAATGTTCTGTTATTAATATTTATTACACAACTTAGTTGGACAAAGAATGGAACGTAATAAATATTTAGTTTCCTTGCTTTCTTGTATAAAGGACAGTACTTCTTATTATATTAAGACCTGTCTGGAAAATTAAGAGCTCTGGGGTGTAAATATGCAAATGGATTTTCCTACTCAGTGGGGTTGGATAATCTTAATTTAACAGGATTCTCAAATCTGTGGCCGTGCTCAGCTCCCACTGCGAGGTTCATTTCTTTGCCAAAACAGAGTGATCCTACTTTAACTATGCAAGCCCAGCTTGGCTCCTTTTTAGTAAATGGTGAAGTCACTCATCTGAAGATAAGTGTGAAAAGAGGCTGCCACATATATGCCACATTTATGCTTTGCAATTTTAATAAGTATCTTCCTACATGTCTTTCCACATTGACACTTCAACTCTAACCAAGGAAGCTCCATATCTGCAGTCAAGATGAGGTCAAGAAATCTCTCCAGATGTGGGAACTTGATGCCTTGAAGTCTGGGGATCAGAATGAATGTTTCATCTCTTTCCCCTATTCATGTTAAAAAGACACTGTACTATTTGCCGAGTTTCCTATGACATTACTTTCAAAAATTTATACTTTTAATCCATCTTCAAAGAATGAACCTAATTAATTATTTTGAATAGTTTTTTTCTTGTTAGATTAGTAGTTTAAAGAGAAAGTCATCCCCATGCAAACTTTCCTCTGAGCAAAATCACTGTTGGAGAGCCCCTTCAACCACTTAATCAATTTTTGGTTACTTTTCTTCCTGCTGGTAAGTAAAGGCATTCAACCGTAAACAGATTCCAGAGTAGCTTTGTAAGATCAGGGAATTACTGGATAGATAATATGAGAGACAGGAGATGTACTTATAATAAGAATGATTTCAAAATTGGTTTAATTTTATATATTATGCTGTACTTGGGTTTTAAATTAGCATTCATTATTTATTGCATACCTAGAACTGTAGATAGAAATAAACAAAATGTGGCCCCAAATAAGCGCAAATTTTAACTAAGAGAGAAATAAATACACATCTATCCTGGTGTCCTATTTAAAGGCAATCTGAAAATTTGGCTATTTACAACATTGGTGTGTTGGAAACATCTAGCTGGGTGTGGTTCCTTTGAGTCAGAAACCCCAGTGAAGATGAGTTCTGGATTGGAGCAGGTTGAAGATATCTTGAAAACCTATCATCTAAACTCTCCGATATCTTCGCTTTTACCTTTTTACACAATACTATATATTCCCATCAGGATTATTATGATGGTCACCTAACTGATCCCATTGTAGTCTGACCCTGGTCTCTCCACACTAAAGCCAAAGTAAACTTTCTAATATATGTCCGACCCATCCATCTCCCTGCTTAAAAACTTCAATGAATCCCACTGGTCTTATAATAAAGCCAAAACTATGAGTATATTTTACAGGCTTCGGAATGATCCGGCCACTGCTTACATCTCAGCTTACACCTGCCCAATCCCCCTTGACATTGCGTCCTCCAGTAGAAAGGAAGTTCTAGTAGTTCTGTGAATGCATCACGCTCACTGATGTCCGTGGGCCTTGAACTTTACACACGCCCTTCCCTCTGCCCTGACACATCCACTCTCAGTTTTCCTCCTATCTGACCGACTCTGATTAATTCCTTAGATCTCAAATTAGAGATCTCTTCATTCAGGCAGGATTGAGGTTAGCTATTTCTCCTGTGTTTGGCTATAACCTCTAGACTTACTTCATCAATACACGTCTCACATCCTACTTTAATTTCCTATTTACCTGTCCCACTAGTCTTTAAGCTTTGTGGGAGAAAGGTGCTTGGATACGGTGATAGAAAATTGTACTGTAGTATACTTTATAAACTATATGGGGACCATTATATGTTTTAGGGTATGAGACAACTTGAAATTCTTTCCTATAAGAAATAATTGAAAGGAAAAAAAGAAAATATTAGATTAAAGGCTCTGAGAAACTTAGCCAGTCGAAAAAATTTTAAAAGTGAGTGTATCATATATCAGATGACACATTTAAAGTTGACCAAATATCCAAGTGATCTCATAAATTTCCCAGACTCCCTTGCAGTTAGGTTATGGCCACATGACTAGCTCTGGCTGCAGACTGAGGGATATGTCACTTCAAGGACAAGGCAGTAAACAGTTACTTTCCTGCTTCCATCTTTCTTTTCCTCTGGAAAAGCAAGCCTGAAGGCTGCATGCTCCAGAAAGCATAGTTATAAAATTCAGAAAAGCATCCTGACCCACACGAGAAAGAAATAGGCGTTTATTGTTCTAAGCCCCTGAGATTTCAGGGCTTGTCTGATGTGGTCAGTAGCATTAGTTACTTAGACCAGTATAGGGAATAATGACTGTCTTCAAGTATTTTGAAAATCAAATCATGTGTAAGAGTAACAAGATTTGATCTATCAGTCCCTAAGGAATAGAATTAAAACCCAAAAGATAGAACATACAAAAATATTAATTATAAAAAGAAATTTTAACAATCAAAACTATACAAAGATGAATTTGGCTCTCTTAAAAAATAAGCACTGCTGGTGTTGAGACACTGTGGAAACATGGTAGAAGGCATTGGGTGTTTCACAGATGACTGGACCAAGTCTCCAGCGGAGAGCCGTGCTGCTCAGGAGGAAGTGGTAGCTTATAAGAGGAGAAATGATCCCCAGCAGGGCAGCCTGGGAAGGCCTGCGTTATTGCTTCTAACAGCAGAAAGAATAGACATAGGCGCCACCACTCTGGGGAGCTGTTGTGACCAAGAAGTAACTCTCACCCACCACCACCTCTGGTGAACTGGCAAACTTCCCCAGTTTCCCAGATATCCCTGCAATCACCACTTCACCAGTGCTCACAGCTCCGGATCCTGGCTTCTCTAGCTAGCATTTTTTCTCTTTCAACATTTCTGCCCTCAAATCTGCATCACTACCTTCCAGGGCCCCTTACTTATTATTTGGATTTCCCACTTATGCACCCTAGGCCTCAGGCAATGTGAGCTTGCAACCTCCCAGCCTCAAACTCAGATTAACTTGGGTGCTACCTGCTTGAAGAACACATGTCTTTCAGCGGGAGATGAGATAGTTCATTATTTCTAATTAGTTCATTTTTTTAACTCTTTGTATGCTGCAATGAAAGGAAGAACTGTTCTGAGGTGACTTTGTAGTGAACCTTCCAGATAACATCACTGTATAAAAATGGGCATAGTTCTTGCCCATTTTATTGATTCTTGACACAATACACTTTAAAGTGGATGGAATCAATAGGCAGCAAGATGTCGTTTACTCAATTATTCAAGATTTATTTACTGAGTATCTACAATGTACCAAGTATGCTGGAAGTGTACCTCCACAGAAAGAATACAGTCTTTGCCTCCTTAGAATTTTCATTCTAATAGAACTATAGAAGATAAACAAGTGGGGAAAATATATACTTAGCAAGCATTGATAAGTAATATGAAGGAAATGTACAAAATGCCATAGTAGAATCTGACTGAAGTGCCTAATTTATTCTAGATAGGTTACAAATATCCCAGATATTTATCCCCCAGATTTATCCAGGGAGATTAAAAAATAAACACTTTTTATCTTCCCACAATCTAGCTTCCCTATCTCATCAGACAATTACCAAGAAACTCCAAAACATAGTGATGCATCTTGCTGGTTCACTACCAACAAGAGCAGCACTCTGGAAAGGAAGAGAAGATACAACATTCCCTTGAAAGAGAAAAGCAGAACTTTGGCCAATGCCACAGCCAAGATGCAGAATTCGAGAAACTTTCAGAAAAGGAAGGACAAAACAGAGCTGTTCAAACATAACAGCTTATCCCAGGCAGAGAAAAGGCACGGATGGACAAGAGGTCACTGCCATGTGCGGCCCAGTGCCACCACCAGGCCAGGGCTCAGCAGTGCTCTGAGCTAGTGTGCAGAGAAACCCAAACTCCACACCTCACAGGCAGCCGTGTGCAAGCCCTGCTGAAAGGCCGGCTGATTGCTCTTCACTTTTTAAAGCTGGTATTTAAAATCGCTCTGGCAGATGGAAGAAAAGTATGAAATAAAAGTTGACATTTCATTTTACTCTGTATGTTTGTTAAGTTAATTCTATTATCATTCACAGAGATATTCTTACTGAATGGTAATCAGACTATGGCAGCTTGCAGCTAATGTAAAGAGTATACCGTTTCTAAGCTTCAAATACGTACTAAAGGATAGGCAACAATTAATCAGAACAATCTCATTATCTTAAGAGGTCGTTTAAAAGTTAAAGGTGAACTTATAGAAGGCTAAATCTATATTTGGTCGTACACATTTTCAACAATATTCTCTGAGACACACATTCCTAAAAAGAAGAAAGAAGGAAAGAAGAAAGGGAGGAAGGAAGGTACAGAAGGACGGAGGGAGGGAGGGGAGAAAGAAGGAGGAATGGATTTCTCTTCCATTTTGCACTTTCATTTTGTCAGAACTCTCATATTTTTGTAGTAAATCATTCCCTTTTCCAACAACTTTTCTATTTCATTCAAAGAGGCAGCTTTTAAGTAGAAAACTCTCAGCTAAAGTCTGTTATTTTTGACTTAGAAATGTACCTGTTCACACATTCATCTCAAATAATTGAATGTGAAAATTTTTAAAGCTCTCAATTATGTTATTTGACCCCCAAAGTTATAGTGAAAGTAGTTGATTTTACATAATTCTTAGAAGGTGTAGGAAAATTAATCTTTCCTCCACAAATAGATTTCCTTTTTTCCTTGTTCCATTTCTTTTTCTATCTTTATTGTTTTTCTTTTCTTTTCCCCTGTATTCAGTATATCACTGCAGAAGGTGCTGCTAGAGCCCTGCCCATATATCTATGCCTGCCGCAGAGGTCACCTGTGGCTTTGTGAGCAGTTCTTGTATGTGCCGAGGCTTCTTGTCTCAAGCACATGCATTTAGGGTATGCTGCGGTTGCCAGAAGGTTAATGCTCCCAGTAATAACACCCAGCCAATGAAGGACTAGAATTGATAGCCTGATATGCTAGCCGTCTCATCTCTTGATGAGATTATTCTGATGGGTGTTCTTTTAAAGAGCCTCAGTGGATTGAGTCCCTCATGTCCACCCTGGTAGCCCAATGTAACAGCATCCTCCTTTCCTGTCTCCCTTTCTTTTTTTATTCTCCTATTTTTTATTTCAGGGTATTATAGGGGTACAAATGTTTAGGTTACATATATTGCCTTTGATCCACCCAAGTCAGAGCTTGAAGTGCATCCATCCCCCAGACGATGGGCACCACATCCATTAGATGTGAATATACCCATCCCTTCACCCCCCTCCCACCTGCCTGACACCTGATGGATGTTATTACTATATGTGCACTTAACTGTTGGTCAGTTAATACC
>NW_012153062.1:978285-986632 GCF_000956105.1 Propithecus coquereli
TATAGAAATATTTTATTAATTTCTCTTGGACTTACTTCCATTTAAGTATCTCCCCAGAATGATATATTCTCCAAACCCTAGAGCAAGTAAAATGTCCTTATATTAATTTATAAATTGTTCATTTTCATATATGTAACACATAAAAGCCCAAAGGACTTGAATGTCCCTGTAAATCTTAGCCACAGCACAGCATGTGTGCTGGGGATACTTATACTAGTGTAGTCTCTTTAAAAAGCCATTGAAGCCCACATAAAAAGGAATGTTCTCAGAAAAAAAATATTGACAATAGACATGATAGATAACAGTTTAATGTTCTCAATACACAAAGCATATATACAAATGAATGAATAGTCAAAAACGAAGATTTAAATATAGGCAATGGGGATGAATAGATAAATCATGAATGACCCATGAATAGGAAGACTTTTCAATAATGCTAGTTCAAAAACAGACTTTCAGGCTGTTTTTTTCAAACATGGCAGTAACAATATCTCCTATTCCACTTACTCTTCTAGCAATATGACCTTGAAACTCCTCAACAAATAGATGTCAGCTGAAATAATGCTATGTGACTTCTGAGACTAGGCCATAAAAATGCCACATACTTCCATCTTGCTTTCTTGGAATTCTCAGCCTTGGAACAAGCCACCATACTGTAAGGAAGTTCAAGCAACACATGGAAAGACCTATGTGAAGTGAAACCAAGGCTCCTGGCCCACAACCCTGATTGAGCTCCCAGGCAACAACCTGTGGTAAGCAAACTGTTGTGAAAATGGCTGTCCCATTAGATACTGCCTGGGAGCAAAAGTGAGCTATCTCTGCCCAAATTACAGAATTGTGAACCCAATAAATGATTTCTGTTGTTCAAAGCTTCTGTGATTTAAAATGATTTGTTATGTAACAATGAACAGCTGATACCTAACTTGATACCTGTAAATGGGTGCTGTTATAACAAAAAGCTAAAGCGTGTGGTATTGGTTGGAGGCTGTAATGGTAGGTGGAAGGTGGAAGAAGCTTGAGAAGACTGTGAGCGAACTCTGAAAGCGACCTGAAAAGAGTGTTAACTGATACTTAAAGGGCCTCAAACGCGAAGGCTGTCAGTGAGGATTTAAAGGAAATACCGTATATATATATTATTGGAGCTACAGGGATGGGTCCTTGTTATGCAGTGACAGAAAGTTTGGCAACAGTATTGCCCACTGTAATGTGAAAAATAGAAAATGTGCCTCGTGAACATAGTGATATATCTAAGGAGGCTTCCAGGCATAATGTCGCCACATGGCTTCCTCCCCTTTCATGATAAAATATAAGAGGAATAAATTGAGCTAACAAAAAAAAAAAAACTTAAATATCAGAGTCAGGACTAGTTGAGCTCGAAAATAAAACTAATTCTTATTCCCAGTCTGTCCAGATGGGAAATAATTTTCAAATTAAGAAAGTATCACACCAAAAATCAAATTCTGGATGGGACTATAAACTCTTTTGTTAAGACTTCAGAAAGTTCTAATATAGTGCCTCATAAAAACTTTTAGACAAACAAAAGTCACTTTAAAGATCTTAAGAGAATGCCTTGCCTATTATCTCCACCAAAATATAGGGCTTGTAAGAGTATTAAGTGTTTTGTCACTTAGTTGCTTTTCAAGGAGCCCAGGATAGAAAAGGGTCAGTCTTAAAGATGCTTGTACTTGTGCCTTTTGTTTATTGGAGTGAACCCCAATAAGATTCATAGAAAAGTCACAAATTTTTTTTTAAAGAATTCTTTTGGCAAAAGCATCATCATCATAGACTGAGAGGGCCAGAGGCAATACAGCATGAAAAGAAAATTTGCACTCAAAACACTTTACAGGCAGGAAGCAGACTGAGAAAGCTTCTCAACTGAAACCACAGACCTATTCTTTTAGAAAAAGGAGGACCTCAGAAGATAGAGCCAAGAAATATTGAGAACTCCCTAAAGTAGAACTGATGGCTATTCAAAGAATTGGCAAAATATGTCCTGTGGGATTTCAGAACTGCTATAAACCAGTGAATATTATAGGTCTATCATATCCCCCATTCATAAGCAGCAATCCTAATCCTGTTTCAGAATTGCATGTTGAGGGATTGGAAGGCAGATAATTTGCCTCTTTTAGTTCACAAATCTTTAGATTGAGAGGAACTGTACTGAAGTTGTACTCAAGCAACCTAGACCTGATCAAAATGACGCAACACTGGACTCTGAGCAGATGCTGTAATGGATGAGACTTTGGAAGTCTTGGGGCAGGGGTGGATGTATTTTGCCTTTGAAAGTGATGTGAATTTTTGTGACCAGAGTGTGAATTATAGCAGATTGTAATTTTCAAAGAAGGCCATCATCCATATCTCTCATTTGAAGATCTTCAATGTGAACTCAAAGCTGCTGTGATTGAGTGGTGGTATCTCTGTTCTAAGTGAACGTGGGTAGGTCTTTGTGACTGCCTCTAATCGAGTACTGTGGAAGTGACACTATGCAATTTCCATGTCTGGGTGATAAAAATCTTCATAAAGAAAGAATGTGTTAAGAAAAGTGGAAATATCTTCATGAGTCATAGAAAAATGGAAAGCAAAAAATGAGTTTGGCAGTAATTCTCCAGCACTGTATCAAGAAAACAGACATGAAATCTCACCAACACATTTCTTACTCATTGGAGAGGTGGGACCAGTTGTGAAGCAGGGAAGATTCCCAGGGCCTCATCACAGATCAATAAAATCATCCATCGAAACTTTCTATTTCTCATTTCTGATTCAGTGCCTGCCAAGGAACATCCCAATTGCCAATTTAACAACTCTAGACTCTCTCACTGAGTAGTAATTGACTTGGGCAGAAGAAGGATATCCTAATGACTAGAAATAAAAATCCCTCTGTGTCAACTGGTGAAACAGCAATCAGTTTACTTAAATTTGGTTAGTATTAGTTAGTCTTTATGACCAATTAACTATGGTTATGTCATTGTGTTACTCAATCTCCAAAGATAGAAAGACTCCACAATGAGGAAAAAAGAAAACAAACAAACAAACACAACACTTGGGAGACCAAACATAGAAGGCTTTCTGTTTTCCCTTTCCATCTTTTCATCTGAATATTATTTACTTTCTAGACTCCATTAAATGGATTTAGAAAATGTAGTGTTTATAAAAGAGGCTGAGTTGAGCTGACAGGTTTGGGTAGATATAGGCCAATTAAAAGGCATTTTTGATACTAGAGACCTTAACTAGTAGTTTAAATATTTTCTCCAAAGGCTTTTGCAATAAAAATAAGAATCTAAGTATGTAATGTATGTAAATTTTATCTGTTATCTGAATACATTCATCACCAAAACCTATCACAGATTTATCACTCCAGCCTCCTTTTGGTTGGACATTTCCTGCAGCTTTTTGCAAGTAGAAATTGTCTTTGAATATCTGCTAGGAAAAACAAAATTAAACCCATATGGTCTGAAACCCCATGAGAAATTTTAAGATTTAGAGAATATCACTTAGATCTAATAAATATCTCTATAATTTTTCTTTTATCATTTTGTAACCCTACTCTCTCCTCTTTGCCTTATCCACCCTCCTTACAGTTTTATATAGCCACATGCTGGTAAATGACCATTAAATATCTTCAAACACTTTCAAAATTCAAACCCTAGAATCAGATAGGCAGTAAGGACATTTGACAGACAAAAACCATGCATTTGCCTATCAGAAAATGAGGGATACATCACCTGTGCCCTCCACCCTGTGCTTCATAGTGGACTCACATAGTGGTATGCACTCGCCAAGCATACCACACTGACTCCCTTTTCTGTGCCTAGGAATACCCTTGTACCTCACAGTCTGCCTGATAAGCTCCTGTAGCATAATGTCTTAGTATGACCTTTACTATTCTTCTAAAAGGACATAACCTTAAACATATTTTATGGAAAGTTCTCATTTACAGATTCACATTTAATTTTTTTTTCCTTATCTTTGAAGGTGAAACAATCATAAACTTTAAGAAGTAACTAAAGAATAATCATTCATATTTTGATACTCCTTTAAACCATTACAAACTCCACAAAGATATCATGATGTCACTGTCCAAATCTCAAGATGAAAATAATTCCTTTTGTTCTGTACAGACATAGCACCCACTACCACCTCTTATCAGAGCATTCATAATATTTCATTAGTTCATTAATTCCCAGTATATTTTACAGACACTAAGGTCCTTGAAGGTACAGATCTATCTCTGGACCACCACATAGTTGACATCATTAATACCTTATGAAGGAATGGGAATGGCAAGATAAAAGAATAGGAACACTGAAAAACAGTGGGAAAACTAATTTTATTCTATATCTTATATTCAATATTCTGTCCACATATAATCAAAGTTGGCCTAGAATAACATCAGGCTTGAGTGAATATGGAAGATTACATTACATCTACCAGAATCCAGTTTATGGGCATTACATATAAGAAAGCAAAAAGCCCCAGGTTATCATACACTACAAGAAAAGAACGTCCCCAATTCAGAAAATTCCTTCTAAGACCAAATCTATGCTCAGGAAACTACAAAGGACTTAAAGGTCAGTGCCTTCATTCTTCAACCCTCAGATTGGCATGGAATTTTCTTCTGAGTGCTAAAGACTTGCCTGTGTTCTAGCTGATTTGCTTAGAGAACAAGAAAACAAATAAACCAAAAAAAAAAAAAAAAGAGAGAGAAAAAAGAAAAATACCATGTTGAAGAGTTTAATATTTCAAAAAATAACAGAATAGCTATCAACACACTGATGGACTTTTCCACATGTATTTTAATGATTACTATTGTTTTCACTTTGAATTATCACACTAAGGGCCTTCAGATCTCAGGCAGTCCTAAGCAATGAAGAAAACAGAGCCCCATTCCCTCATTTGAAAAGGGAATTTGTTTTTTACTTTTTTATTTATATTTCAATAGATTTAGGGGTACAAGCGGAGGTTTCTTTTTTTTTTTTTTCCATGGATATATTGCAAAGTGTTGAAGTCTGGCTTTTAGGGAATATATTTTTAGCACACTTGGATTTGGGGACCCAGCCTTCCCCATCTTCTCAACACCCCTGCCTCCCTCCCTGTGAGTTACCCTTAAAACTCATTTAATTCATGGCCCCATCCATTTTTCAACCTGAATACAGAGCGTTTTAGTTTCTGTGCTCCCCATTCCTGTCCCATTTACCCCTAGGAAATGTAACTGGAGTACTGAGAGTCTAGCAATTAGCCATAGATGCTAGAAGTAGAAAACATCTGGAGCTGAAGGTGAAAATTGGGGGCAGCTATGATGACTTATCTGCAAGTAGAAAAGAGAAAGTCAGGAGAGAGGAGAGGAGAGAGGAGAGGAGAGGAGAGGAGAGAAGAGGAGAGGAGAGGGGAGGGGAGGGGAGGGGAAGGAAGGAGAGGGAAGAGAAGAAAAGAGATATAGGAGGCACTCAAAGCTAGGAAACACAAGAACTCAAGGCAGACCCAAAGAGCAGTGGAGAGATGCTTAGGTTCCCAAAAGTTTTCCTGCTGTGTGTTTTTGAGCACATTGTGAGATCTAGCCCTAATTCCCGCCTTTCAGTTTTGCCAAAAACTTCTTTCTCCTTGTAATAAATTTTCCTCCACTAGCTTGAATAGATCAGTTCTCTTCCTAACAAATGATCCCAAATTAGGATGGGATATATATGCTAAACATACACTTGTGTGATTCACAGGAAATAATGTTTGGTAAAAGATAAACTATTAAAATGTTATTAAATATTTTCCTTCTATTGTTGTTATAGTGTAGCTTTATTTTCCTACTGTCACTTCATCTTTAAAACTAGAGTGGGGGATTTCTATTGTTATTATGCCTATTATAATGAGTTGGTCCCACATATCAAGGAGGAGAGGATGTGCATGCTTTAAAAGACACTCACATTCTTTTAAGCTAAATCATGGCTGGAGTGCTCAGGTGGGGGCCTCTTACCTAAGATAATATCATAAAATCAGAATACTGAAATATTTAATGGGTCATTCATATGCTTCTCTATTTTGTTAAGCAGAGCTTCACTTAGCCAACAAAGACAATTTTACAGTTTCAAGAATATGAGAATCCATAATTTCTTTTTTAAGGGCTTGTAAGGAGGATGAGGCTGAAATATTTCTTTAAGTAAAGATTTAAGGTTCTTATATCTGATCAACATTTATCATCCATATTTAAAACATTTATTTTGATGTAATGGATGCATCCCAATCATATCTAACTTTTCAGTCATTTCTAGGATCTATTGAGTGTAAATCAGTGATAGTAACCATGACCATGAAAGAGTCTAAATTCAGGAGTTTATGTAGGATTGGCATATCACATTCTTTCTCTCCCTTTTTCTTCATCTTATCTCTCTAAATCATTCAAACCCTTTATAATTCTTACTCACCAATTCTGTGTCCCTTTTTGTGGATGGTGCCAGTGAACCAATTATTAGCCAACAAATCCTTCCATCTGTGTTAGGCTCAAGGCCAGACAGAGCACTCTTTCATTTTAGATCGTAAGCAGAGAGGAAAACAGGTGTGCCCTTGAAAAGTAAACTGCAACATACTCCACAACATGGGGCCAGAAGGCAAAGTATATTCATTCTAAAAAATAAGGTAAACTTAACCTTGAATGGAACCTAGAAGAAATATGTAGAAGAAGGAACAGATATAAAGGTTCTGGAGCCACAGCGAAACACTTGGGCCAATTAATGAACTGGAATGGATAGCCTAGAAAAGGCTAGATGTTTAAGATCTGCACTCAGGACACCGCATGGCACACAAAGGTGTTCAATATATGCGTGCCAGTTAAGAGAGACCATAAAATACTCTCTTTTATTTTTCTAAACATATTAAACCTGCTCATTAAAATGCTCAAACATTTTAATTCTGCTCATTCTAGCAGAATTCTAGCAAATGCTCATTCCAGCATTTGTAGTCTTTGGGTCTTTTCTTCTGGACTGTAGTTTCTGCTGTCTCCCAGCTATGGTGGCTTATTGTCTTGTATGCTTACGGGAACTTTACTGTGACAATATTTTGAGACCTTTCTCCATGAAGAAAATTTACATTTACCTCTCCTAGGTGCCTGGGCACTACCAAGCATGATCCTAGAAAATGACACTTTGCTTTAGTGTTCGGCAAGTCAAACAAGAGAGTCCAGACTCTGAGCGCAAGCTTGTGATTAAGAATTCTCCAGGCAAGTACTACTTAGCCATAAAAAAAAAAAAAAAATGAACTAATTAATATCCCTTGTACTATCCTGGATGGAGCCGGAGCCCATTCTTTTAAGTGAAGTATCACAAGAATGGAAAAACAAGCACCATAGCTACTCATCATTAAATTGGTACTAAATGAACAAACACTTACGTGTACAAATGGAAGTAACATTCATGGGGCGTTGAGCAGGTGGGAGTGGGGGAGGAAGGGATGGCTAAATTCACACGGAGTGGGTGCAGTGTGCGATGTCTAGGAGTTGGGCACTCTTGCAGCTCTGACTTGGGTGGTGCAAAAGCAATATATGTAACCAAAGCATTTGTACCCCTATAATTTTATGAAATTTTTTAAAAATTGAAAATTTAAAAAAAAAAGAATTCTCCAGGGAAACTTCTAGGCTTCTTTTCCAATGCATCCAGTTATCAAGCTCACTCCTGCCTTCAAGTTCTGTGCCAGCCATTTCCTCTGCTCTAGATCTTTACATGTTTGGTCTTTCTTTTCCTTGACACCTTAGCTCAAATGTCAGCTCTTCACAGAGCCACTTCTCACCTCCTGGCTGAATTTAGCTCTCCACTCCAGATACTCTGGGAATTCACAGAAGCCCACAGTCTGGGTACCCAAAACACATGTGTTGGGGGAGGAGCCAAGATGGCGGATGAGACAAGCCGCCCGTCAGAAGGTCTGTGCAAAAAAGACAATTTTAGAAGAAAGAAAAAAAAATAAGCGAGCAGAGAAACATAGATCGGGTGAGGGTCGGAAGGAAGGGTGCCTGAAACTACAGGAGACTCCACGGGAAGACGTTGCAGAGGAGAACTGGAAGGAGAGAGGTCCCCAGAGGCTTGGAGACCAGCGACAAGGGTAGGTGGAGCGGTTAACTTCCCCCTCCCTTGCATCTCGGACTGCTGGTGGCTCCTGAGCGGCTGGAGAGACCTGCTGACACCAGCCCAGAGACAGCTGCCGCCAGTGAGCAGTGGCCTCTTGCGGACTCAGCGCAGGGCTCCCAGCCCCCTCGGGGCACCTCCCTGGGCGCAGACCCGAGCCTAGCGGCAGACACCATAGTGCTCCATTCTCTCCTTCGCCCTCCCTACCCGTGCGTGCCCAGAAAGACAATTTAGCCGTCACACGGAGG
>NW_012153062.1:991578-1140017 GCF_000956105.1 Propithecus coquereli
GTGCAATGCGCACCACCCGAAGGATGGACATATTTGAAACTCGGACTTAGGGGGGGAGCGGGGGCAAGGGCAACATACGTAACCTAAACATCTGTACCCCCATAATATGCTGAAATAAAAAAAAAACTAAAAAAAAGACAAAACACATGTGTTTAATTGATTAATTAAACCAAGTAAATAGAATAAAATTTATGTCTGTGATCACATCCCTCAAAAACAGACAAAAATATTTTCACCAAATGTAGAGAATGTTAGAGATGATGAGTCAACATTTATGGAATCTGACATATTAAATAGCAAATTGAACCTTGTGGAGCTTCAATTTTGCTAATATTTTCACTTAATTTCTTCTTCATTTTTTATTCAGGATT
This sequence comes from Propithecus coquereli, assembly GCF_000956105.1. Lineage (NCBI taxonomy): Eukaryota > Metazoa > Chordata > Mammalia > Primates > Indriidae > Propithecus > Propithecus coquereli. Next base: position 991,950 of record NW_012153062.1, read on the forward strand.
AAGTTTCAGCATCTCTGTTACTGAACACATGAAGTAGTCTACTTCTTATCAAACTTAAGAATAAAAGCAAAGGCAGCTTATCTAACTCCATAATAGAGTTTCTTGTACCCCTTGCCAGCGCCACACCCAGATGTATGGATAAGCTGGACTAACTAACAAGTTTAAGCATATTTAAACTACTGTTTCAAAAATATCTGTCCAATCTGTTCAATTATTTATTGAAGAAAGAAAGTGCTTTTTTATACCTCTTTCATTATTTTTAACTAAGATAATCAGTCACATGCACTGAGTATAATGTAATATTCTAACTTAATTTGGAATCTTTTTTTCATTTGTAGGTTTTCCTTACTCATAGTTTGCATGCATTAATAGACGTAATTTATAAGGGTATGTTACAAAGTCCTGCTCAAAATATCATTGGAAGCCTTTTTTTTAGCATCCTTTATGTCAGCAAAAATATTTTTACCATCTTAGTAGTTCTTTCTCTCTTTTTAGTTCCTTTTGAAATTTTTTAAATCAGAAAACGTTTTGGCAGGTATATTAAAGGGTTTAAAATTTAGAGGGATAATGTCCAGTTCTTATTAAGTAGCACTATCACATGCATTTTTCAATTTTAGCTCTAACTGCTGACTTCAGGCAACTGTCAATTTGCTCTCCTCAGAGAGGTTGTCACCTGTTGGAAAAATTCTCAAAGAGATCCATCAGAGCTGGCAAGCAATGTTTTATTTTGTTTTAATTTTTACTCCAAAGTGCATTTTAATTTGGCAAAAACCAAACTATGAAAGAAGCCAGCTACAAAAGGAGTTGCATGGAGAAACTGAATTACATAGCACCGTGTCTTCAATGTTTTAGAGTCCCTTTTATATTGATGCCACAGGCATCTTCCTGCTTGGCCCTGACCACCTACCTTTGCCCTTTTCCAACCATAAGTGTCCATGGATTTGCCTTCTAGCCTGGCAGTCCCCTTGTGAATCTAAGCAATGCATTTAGCCATGGTTGACTGTTTCCCATCAGCGGTGAAAACACCGAAGCATCAGTGATCAGTACAAGGGGCACATAAAACATAATAGAAAGCCAAGAGGATGTTTTAAAAGTAAATAAAGTATTGGATCTAAGAAATAATAATATTAGCAAACCTTTATTGAGTGCCACCATGCACCAGATACTATTCTAAACATGGTTACGTCAGTCATCTCATTTGTAATCCTAGCAACAACGATGTGATTAAGGTACTATTGTTTTGCTCAGGTAAAGATTATGACACCTGAGATGTAACAAGGTTAAACAACCTTCCCAAGGTCACAGAGTTACTAAGTGTCAGAAGCAGGATTCCATCCCAGAACTATATGACTCTAGCCCCTGTGCTTCAAACAACCAGGCTAAACTAATTCTGGAAGGGGGAACAGATGATGGGTGATCTAAGTCATCATCTACCTTAGCTGACATCCTAGCTCTACAGAAGAAGATTCCCCAGATAAAGTGAACACCTAAGAGTCAGATAATTATACATATAAATCAATTTATGAAGCAATATTAACATTGTAGCCAAGTTCTTTACCTGAATTATTTATTGCTCACAAAAAACCTAAGGAATAGGTAGTAATGTTATCTTAATTTCAAAGTCGAGGAAACTAAGGCTTAGATAAATTCAGTATTTTGTCGGGACTTAGAATGTAGACTGCAGGAACCATACACTCTTAACCACTATACTCTACTTCAAGTCATATCTCTACAGACTGAGAGCTTTAATTCCATCTTTCCTGATACTAACTCCTTAATACCCTAGTACTTAAAATCTTTTCCTCTTGCATCTGGACCAGAGTCTTGTATGAACTTGAGCAGAGTGGATGGAGTAGCCTCCAGCTCCTCCTAGCGGCTAGAGTGGCCACTAACATTTACTGAAGGCTTCAAGTATTGTGAATCATTGCAAACCAGGAACCACCAGCTTATGGGTTCGTCCAAAGGCCTAGCGGGCATGAAGCACATGAATCAAACCCATCCTAAGCCTCGGAGGCCTCATTAAATGTCTGACATCTGGTATACACCAGGGTACTTTAGCAACTGGGGGAGAGCATCATGCAGATCAAAATGATAAAATTACCCCTAAATTAGTTCGGCAGATGTGGAGTGGAGACTCCAGGAGTTTTGTTTTTCAGCTTCTTCCTTACATTCCACTACAATAAATATCAATGCTTGTTATCCCAGCTAATTACACAGTTCTTCAGTGCCAAGGAAACTCCATTTTCCTTTCATTCTGACAGATAGCATTTAGATGCATTCCCTCTAATCACCTGCTTCCTCCTCTTTTCAGAACAGAGTGCTACTGCTATCCAGCTAGTAATGCAAAACTGAAAGGCACTCCATCCTCCACCCCTTATTCTTTTTAGGGTTAATTTTTAAAGCATACCCCAATTACAGGAATTTACACTCTTTTAAAAAGTGGCAATTTTCAGAACTGTTTACAAGACCACAATCTGAAACATCAGTCAAAAACAGCTTGAACTGATTGCATCCTTCTCTGGAACAGAACATCTAGTAGCAGAACATCCATTTGTCACTGGTCCATCTGCCCTCTAATTAAGGTTGCATTGCAGACCTGCTCCAAACTTATTTCTGCAGAAGAACAGCTAAGATTTCCCTAGATAAGATGTCAGAATATGTGCTACTGAAGTTGCATCCAATGTATTGGTTAACATTATCAGAGCCAATTTAGTACTGAATTTAAATCACCAGAAATGTTGGTGATATTGCAACATATATCAACAGTAGCTTTTGTAAAGTCACTAATGACTGCTTTGCTCTCCCAGGCTCCACTTGAAAATCCTCTTCATAAGACTCAGTCAACGCTCAGTGAAGAAAACATATTGCTGTTGAATGAAAAAAAATGACTCACTATGTACATAAATTCAGTATTGTACACTTAAAAGCCTTAAAAACCAACCTGTCCAAATCACAAGAAATTTTTAACCATGAGTTCATTCTTGTGCCATTATTCTCATGGACAGATGATGGAATGTGCATTTTAAAAACAAGAAATCAGGCAGGGCGTGGTGGCTCACGCCTGTAATCCTAGCACTCTGGGAGGCCGAGACGGGCGGATTGTTTGAGCTCAGGAGTTCAAGACCAGCCTGAGCAAGAGCGAGACCCCGTCTCTACTAAAAATAGAAAGAAATTAGCTGGAAAACTAAAACTATATAGAAAACATTAGCCGGGCATGGTGGCACATGCCTGTAGTCCCAGCTACTCGGGAGGCTGAGGCAGTAGGATCGCTTGAGGCCAGGAGTTTGAGGTTGCTGTGAGCTATGCTGATGTCACGTCACTCTAGCCCGGGCAAAAGAGTGAGACTCTGTCTAAAAAAAAAAAAAAAAAAACAAAACAAAACAAGAAATCAACTTTAGGGATCAAGTGGATCAAGAATGAGAACAGTGTGGCCCAAAGGACTCAATGCCTTCTCTCAGATTAAAGTGAGAAACTCTAAAAATGAGAACAACCATATCAGGGGCAAATCTTGAATTATTTTTCTGCCTAAAACAAGTTTCATAAAAACAGAAGCAACAAGTGTTTTCAGGCTGAAATATTTATATTAAGTAACCATATCTTACTAATATATAATTTTGGGGCTTCTTTCCACTAACAGTACAATAAACAGACCCTAAGAATTCTTGAAAGCAAAGACCAAAGAATATAATAGCATGCTGACAAATATTTGCAAGAACCTACTATGTGCAAAGCACTGTTTTGTTGTGAGGCACATCTTGATATAGAAAATATGGCAACAACTACCTGCCCCTCACTGTCTACTTTTAGAAAATTCTCTACCCCAAAATGTGATGCCTTCTGCCCTCCGCTAGCTGACAGGTTTACACAAACACAGGGCCTTCCAGCCTTGAGATCTAGAGTCGATTGTTGAAGCAGCACAGTGCTACAGAGGGGAGGCAGATAAAATGGATGGATCCCATCCTGACACTCAGGAGCATGTTGTGCACACAACTCCCCGCCACACAGATTTTATCACCCCAAAATCCTTACTTAGAATATTCAGATAAATTAGACTTTCCCTTTAGCTCCCTCTCTTGAGAAATGTTTTAAGAATCTAACCCCATCCAAATGCTCTCTGTTTTCTCCCAAACACAGAACCTGTGAACGAGCGTGATTTTAAGTCAATAGAGATATACATAATTTATAAGGGGATTTTTAAAAAATCATGCTTTTCCAAACACAGTTGTTAAGGTTGCAGCAAGTAATAAAAATGCAGAGAGCATCTTGCAGTAGAGACAGGTTTTGGGAACCCCCTACTGGCTTAGCCAGAGGATAACGACCCCACTGGTTCACTTAGCAACAGCTGTGGGATCCAGATTACAAATTCCTCCCAAGGCAATACGAACATGAGCTTGAAATATTCATCTCTCCTCCCAATACAAACTTGCTGATGCATTGCTGTTTCAATATTTCTGCAAACCAAAATGTCCCACCCTCAGAGCAGAACAAGTTGAATCCTAAATTCTTAGGAAATAAAGTGTATGATGCTCACAAGGCACATCTGAAAAATTGTTTCTTTGGAATCTCACAACCAATTGGCAGTTGGTGGCAAGAACAAACACAGAGACAAAATCAAAGATTCTATCTCTATTTTAGGCTCCTGAATCTCAAAGAGAAAACATATTTGTAGTTGAATTAATAGTTTTCATTGAGGATCTATTTCCAGCATGATGCAGGCACATTATTAACAGAATTTGGAAGAATATCTTACGTATTTATCTAAAGACAGCACTATGGAGGTGGATGAAAACACATAAACGATATAAAAGCCAAATTCACAGTAAGTGGAGAATGCCTAATGTAGGTGAAAAAGATAAAACTGTGAACTACTGGTTTCACCTGAGATTGTGATGAAAGTGCAGTGTGAATTTAAAAATAGTCCAGATTTTTATTCTAATCATTCAGTTCAAAAAGGATGAAAGACACATGCACTGCCTTCCGGAGGCCCACAGTCTGATGGGGAGACATACATGTAAACATGCAATTACCCGAAGCAATAGAGGAATGTATTAAGGGCTGAATACTATCAAAACAGAAAGAGCAAAAGGAAATAAGCAGATACGAGATTTCAGAAATTAGGAATCATTTTGAGCAATGGCCATGAAGAATATGACTCTAACAAAAAATATGCACATAGTCAGGACTTTTATGCTATATGCAAAGGCTTTAATCTGTTAGTGCATTAGTCATAGTTTTATAACCATAGGTAAATAATTGTCTCGGCTGTCATCTTTGCATGTAATAATTCCTAGCATTTTATTGACAATTCACTTTAATATGAACTATTTTACGTCCCCTTCACAGAGTTCTATGAAATAAGAAAGGGTGAGAAAACCAAAGCATCGCCGATTTGGCAATCGTGTTAAAGATCTTTCAAGTACATCTGTTGGTATTAAACACACATTATGTCATATGAAGGAGGATTCCAAGCTCATGTTGAGGCCCGATGGGAAGAGTGCTGGAACTTCCTGGAAATGTGTGTAAGAGCACAGAGGAGAGGGCGTGGCAATGGCAGTGTCTTGCATTTGCTGACCTTTTTCCATACTATTCACAGCTGCTATTAAAGGACTCATTATATTAATAACCCTTTACCAGTTTTCTGCTGTATCCTCAATACCGAATGCTAAGTGTTTTTATGTCTCTCTGTCCAGGTAATTCCAAGCTTTTACTCCACTCCTGAGTAAGCTCTAAATATTTTTTTCTTAGCTCCATTATGCCCTTCTCTAAATAATAATAAATCATTTCACTAAGTCCACAGTAATATACTAATTCTCTGAGTTTTTCAAAGTGAATGATCCATTTTTAAAGCATTTCTAAATGTTTCACAAGAGTGAACCAAAAAGGGTTCCATGTAAATAAGTTTTATTTCTCTTTTTATTGATATCAATGACATTATTATCAATAATGTGTTTTTTCAGTCAGCATTTTAATTTTCCTCTGACCACTGCTTTGCTCTGTTTTGCTTCTTTAAATAGTTCCTACTTTTCTAACCATCAGCACTAATAGTTTTTCAAATATTTCCAATAGCACATTTTCCCACAAAATTTTTTTAATAAAATCTGAACTCTGTGGAAGAAAATTTCTATATACATTTTAAAATAAACATATTGATATCTTTCTTATTTTTATGACATTCTCTTATATTTTTAAATATGTGTGAAGACTTTCTTTGCATACTAACACAAAGAAACTCAAATTATCAATTTGGCTGCATCTCAGCAAACATCATTAAATCAACAAGGTAGGCATTTAGCCATTTCCAGGTGAGCCATTCCAACAGACAGTTGTTATTTAGCAGATGAACATACGGCTCCAGTTAAACTGATTCCTGCAGAGGACTGCTGAGAAAACACACAAACCCAGAGCACGGGAGATTCCTGCAGGGAACACACATAGCACAATTCCACTCCACCCATCCTTCTCCTCCCAATACTATACTCAGTCTTTTTAAAATACTGTTTAAATTCTTTCAAATTCAAATTTAAGCTCATCACCCTGGAACTCCTATGGTCTTTTCTCTCTCTGTTGAGCTTCCATGGGATATAAAGTCTGTATTTAGATCCATATTCTCTATCATACAGTATCTTGCATCATAAGTGCTCAGTAGATAATGATGAATTCTTGAATTAGAAGAAAATTTTTTGATTACATATACGCTTTAGAAAATAATTTCAATTCAAAGAAACTTCCTCAAGGAAGGTGAACACTGAAAAATTATTTATAATAGTGAGCCACTTAAAACTACATAGATGTCCAGCAACTGGAGATTGGTAATAAATTATTGTATGTCTAGGCAATTGAATTTATAGCGGCCATTAAAATCAATGTTTAGTACAAAAAAATTCTTCTTTAATGTCAAGTGAAAAAAGCAAAACTCAATTTATGTAGTATTATAACATGTAAATGTGATTTAGAAAAAATGCCAAATTATGCCAGATATTCATAATAATTTTAACTATATAATAAATCTACAAATATTTTTCTTTTTTAGTAATTTATAAGTTTTTTATAAGAAATATTAATTGCTTTATTAGTGAGAAAAACTTTTTTCCATAAAAAGTTTTAAAACTTCACAAATATAAGAATAATTTCTTTGGTGGGTAGCATGACTTAAATGGCCCCAGTGCTGCAGAATTAATTGCATGGTAAAGTGCTTATTGGAGAGTCATTACCAAACGTGAACTGCTCTTCTATGAGCCTCTGGAGCTGAGACCAAGAAGGGTCACATGTCTAGTTATTGACAAAACAGCAGCCCCAACAGAAACATTGCATTAAAGAAGGCTTCCAAAGTGATTAAAATATTTATGTCCAAAAATAGTCAATTATTTCCATCACAGAATAAAATAATAGTAATGTCAAGGGAAAATACACAAGTTTTTAATATTTTACCATATAAGACTGCACGGTTCACCTTTCAGGACAGCATAATAAGTGGTAAGGGATACAAAAGGCTGTGCTTGCCTAAGTGTGCTTATGATTTTAACCATCTTAGTGATGTAAAATTGACATGTAATAAGGTAAATATATTTTAAATGATAATACGTACACACCTGTGAAACCATCAACACAATCAGGGTAATAAACTCCATCACCCCCAAAGATTTCCTTGTACCTTGTTATAAACCCTCCCTCTGCTCCTTTCTACTCCACCCACCTACGCTGTCCACAAATTAGTTTCAGTGTAGATTATAGACTTGTCTGTCACTATGGATTGGTTTGCTTTTTCTAGATTTTATAATACTTTAATTTTACTTGCCTCATTCACTAGGTGTTATTTGGAAATTAATCCTTGTTGTAGAATGAATGTATCAATAGTGTATTCATTTTGGTTGCTAAGCAGTATTTCATTATAATAATATACAAGTTTGTTTATCCTTTCACATGTTGATGGAGATTTGGGTTATTTAAAGACTTTGGCTATTAAAAGTAAAGCTCCTATGAACATTCTTATACAAGTCTTTATATGAACATAGACATTTCTCTCAAGAAGAATGGAGCAGATGGCCTAAGAGTAGAATGGCTAGATCATATGGACAGTATGACTTTTTAATAAGCTACCAAACTCTTTCTCAAAGTGATGGTACTATTTTATATTCTCACTAGCAGTACAGGAGAATTCAGTTCCTGCACATTCTTGTCAGCACTTGGTATGCTCAGTCTTTTTAACTTTAGCCATTCTGATAGGTATCTGGTGATATCTCATTGTGATTTTAATTTGTATTTCTTAATAACTGAGTTGTTTACTATTTCATTTATTTATTTGCCATATTGGTATATTTTATTTGGTAAAGTGTCTATTTAAATCTTTTGACCATTTTTAATAAACTACTTGCTTGTTTTTCTTTTATTGAGTTGGACGTGGATGTCCTCAAGTGTATTCATTTTGACCCTAAATGACTTGTGAGCCTCAGCATTCTAAATGATGAATAAAATATTCCATGGCAACTAGTATGTCCATATAATCGCAATGACTCAAATATTCCCTTGTAGAATACTCTTCACAAAAAGAAAATGAAAAACAAAACAAAAACAAAACAACAAAAGATGGCTTCAAACAGAATTTTTTTTTTTGATGTTTAATGGGCATTGTTTTGAGTAAATATTTCTCATTTAAATTTGGTAAAATATCTTTTTAAAATTAATATTTCATATTATTCTTGAGTAGCTATGCTTGTTATAGTGCTTTGTATTAATTTTGATTTTCATTGCCAACTTAAAGCTCTTCTCAATAAACCATAGAGAGAAATCCAGAAATTATTGATTTTTTATTTCTTTCTTTTTTAAAATTCAGGATCTTCCATATAAACTTAATTTTAGAAAAATATACAAATAAAAGCACAATAATATAATAGAAATATTTTATAATAAAGATAACATGATTTTCTGTGTGGATAAAACATTCCAATTTATAGAACTTGAAATCAACTACTTAGATTGTACCTACAGGTAAAATGAGCTATTTGGCCTGAATTGACTGCTTGGTTGTTTCAAAATCCCTGTCAATTAAGTTAAATTGGTTGGACAATTATATAGCATGAAACTGACAGGTCATTTCACGGAACTGGCTCTCTGAGTCAATCAAAAATGGTTGAACTGGCTGTTCAGCAATCCGGGAATAGTAGTCTCATGTTGGGTGCTGTGGGTTCTAGAGAGCACTAAGAAAACATTTGTGAATCTTCCTTTCCCTGCAATGTTTTCCATGAAAGAACATTGAAGTTATAATATATTAAAACTCCTTAGATCTAAGGTTCTACATCATCTGAGGAAAGATAATGGGCATGTGCGAATTGTTGATGGCATAATAATAAACAAGAAGAAATCACAACTAGAACTTAGAATTGTCCTCTGCACGATAAATAGAATACTGGTATTAACTAAATTAAACACACACCAGCAATAAACTGGCCTAATATTTACCCAAGGACCACTGCGAAGCTGAAATAGAAACTTCAAATGGCATTCAATAAATAGGTTAGTATATTAATGCTGGATTTACAAAGTATACCTTAGCGCCTCTTGTAATTGAAATGCCAGGAAGCACTACAGTACCAATAAACCTACTTAAAACTTCTTCCTAATAGTAAGAATGGAAGTTTTGCTTAGAATGTTATTTTGGGGATTAAGACAAAACTTAACTTGGAAGAGTAGCACAGTATCTTTGAAATCTTGTACTTTAAAGCTGCATTGACAGTTGCACATTCACTAGCCTAGTTTCTCTCTTAATTCTGAATGGTTTTTCTAAGAAAGAAAAAATGCAGGCTGGACTAAGCATTAGAAAGGAAATATCATGGGTCTAGGATGAGGGCTAGGGTAAAGGTGAGGGGAAACTACAATCTAAATGCAACACCTCATAGACCCATGTCATTTTAGAGTTAGAAAATACGTTAACAGCCCCTAATATTTCCTAATTTTGCAGATGTTCTAGGAAGTGAAGTGACTTCACACAAAGACAGGATAAAAGTCCATCCAAACAGATCTATTGTCAGTAGTTCTCAAGAGTCTTGCCTGGCAGATCACCATATTGACACTGATATTTCTTCCTCTCTGCAGCTCAATGGGGTTTCTAAAGGTGAGGGAGACTAGCGTGGCTGGCAACAAATGGCACTTCTTCCTGTCTCTATATGGTGGGATTGACACTCTTTCCCTTTTCGAAGGAACTTTTCTGGGAAAGCTCCATGGTTTCCCACCACTGTGGATCTTATGTTTCAGGAAAATGCAAAGTGGGTTATCCTTATAAAAACAAACAAAAACCCTTGAGTTCTTAAACTAGGGAAAGGCAGCTTAGGGTATTGGCTAAGAGTACAGATGTAGGTGTGATATGTGATGTGAGAATTTCACTTCTCCAAGCCTTGCTTTCCTTAGCTGAATAAATATAATAACTGTTCCAGTCTCATAATATTGAGTAAGGACTAATTTCATGTAAAGTGCTTGACACTGTATCTGTCAAAAAATATTCTCCATTGTTACTATAAAATCAAATAGGATTTCCCGTCCCCTATGTTTCTTTTCCATGGAAGAGAATTGTCATCTGGTAGCTCCTTATTTTATTCTAAATTCACAATAGGAAAAAATATAATATTTTTATAGCTTACAGATTTGTTGAGGCAACCACAGAAGAAGCTGTCACACATCAAGTGTGAAGTATTGCACACATCATCTCCAAATCAATACCATATTGTCACCAAGTTCTCTTTCAGATTGATCTGGGGTCACAGGCTTCTTAAAGGATTGTGGGCTTGGAAATAATAGTGTCAATGGGGCTTCAGTGCTAGAGTGGTGGTGATGACAAGGACCCATAAGTATCTGGAACTGAGTGGGATGGCCTTCTCCACCTCTTCACCTTCCTTACATCCTTCTTTTGTCCTTCAACCAAGCTGGATTCAAAGAAGGAGCGAGAGCCATGTGGCTAGTTGATAACAGTTCCTGAAAACTCAATGTAGCAGGTGAATAGGAGGAAATGAAGGGGTAAGAGAGAAAAGTTTGACAATCAATGAATCAATTCAATGTCAAGTGTCTCTTTGCTGCTTGTGCTAGAATTAGAGCCAATGTATATTGGAAAAGTAATACTTTATATAAATAATTTTCTCCCATATATTAAAGATCCTTTGGTGAATGAATTATTAAATTAATGAATGAAGGTGAGGAAGGTGGAAACACATGTATTCTTCTCCATAAGATTTGTTCAGACATGGTGCAAAATGTAGGGCTCTCAGCCTTCAGTAAGAATGTTCCCCGCACAGTGTGCTTCTCTTTTACTGCTCTGCTACATGTGACAAAAAATACAATTAACCTTTCAGCTGGGCTTTGCCTTTTTCTGATCTTCTAACAACTGGGTGTCAGATATCTCAATGTATAAACACCCACACACAACAAGATTATACATTAGACTCCTTGTTATCTACTTATATGAAAGATTTCTGAATGCTAAAAGGAATAAATTAACTCTACAAAATCGTAATGTTTTTGTCTCTATCTGATTGTTAATATTTCCATGATTGTACAGTAATCCCCTTCAAGGACAAGACCATTTACATTATCCTAAAATGATACTAAAAGTTATATAACATACATTTTGATTCTCAGGGACATATAGCCATATTTACTCAACTAAATATTACAATAGTGTCTAATAGCAAGCTGTAAAATAACTATTAGAATAAATCTTTCTGAATGTAATGTAAATACAAACAAGGAATGCAAAATCAAATATAACCATTTTATTTAAATTTCTCAGATTTTAATTATCTAACATCTAAGTTTTCCTTTCAGTGCTATTAGTGTTAACATCCCTGTGCTCATACCTCATAGAATGTGTTGGCTGGTGACTACTCATGAGCAGAGATGATGTCCATCTTTTTCACTAGCAATTCTGCCATTGATTAGAGAGGCTGGCACAAATAGATATTCAAAATATATCTGTTTATTATTGAATAAAATAGTACATAAATCATAAACTGTGAAATATGGAGATTAATATATATTTTAAATAAAAATAATAGCTACAATGTTTGGGGAGTAGCCTCAATATATCAGCTGCTTCATGTACATTATCTTTCCAAAGTTACAAACACACAATAATGTGTTTTCATGATTGTTTTGAGGATAAGAAAACTTTTAAAATATCTACTTTAAAATTTTTATTTTAAAAATAATTTTGCATAATTTGTGTAGGAAGGCAAGGAATACATCACATGATCTGTCACCTGCGACCACTCTGATGTCATTCCTAGCACTCCTCTCTTCCCTCACTCAGGCCTCCTGGCTTCCCCATTGTTCTTGAAGACACCAAATGCAATTTTGGCTTAGAACATTTGCATTTACTGTTCCCTCTCCTAGGATGCTGTTCTTCTCTACTTGCAAGGCTTGCTTCATCACTACATCAGATCTCTACCCATGCATCATCTTCTTAAAGGGGCAGTCACTGACTACCCTGTGTTTAACGCTTTGTCTTTCTATGGTTTTCTTCATTGCATATGTTGCCATCATATTAGATACTTATTTGCCCGTTTGTTTACACTAGATCTCCCTCCACTAGAATATAAGCTCCAAGAGAGCAGACTTTGTCTTTTTTAGTCACCACTGAATCCTTGGTGTTTACAACAGTGCCTGACATATAATAGCATTCAATATGTAGGTAAGCATTTCTTAAATAAATGACTCAATTATTGCTCTTGTTTATTTAAAAATATATTTTACATGTGTTATGAATAAATTAGTCTGTACTTTCTTAGTTCATTAAAGATTAGAAACAAAACCTCCAAAATGCTCTGTATGACTCTGAGTTTCTTGAGACACATTTTGAGAATATTTTGCAAAAATGTTCACCAGTACTCATTACTGCTATGGAGTTGCCTAGGAGAAAATGTTAACTTAACCCAGGAAATGTTAAGGTGTGCAGAGCCACAATTCAACACTCATTGGCCATGTAAATTAAGTTTTTCATGGAAATTTCAGTGAACTCAGAAAGGTATTAGTGAAAAAAAAAATCTGGCGATTATGTTCCTGTTGCTATGTAACAGGCATTGTACTTAGTACTAGACATGTATTAACTTACTTAATCCTCACCTTGGAAGAACTCTTGGAGTTACAATCATTACACACTATTTGTTATGGGCTCAATTGTGTTTCCATAAAAATTCATATGTTAAAGTTTCAAACTCAGAATGTGACTCTATTTGGAGATAGGGTCTTTAAAGAGGTAATTTAGGTAAAATGAGCTCTTACACATGGGCCCTAATCCAGTATGACTGATGTCCTTATAAGAAGAGGAGATTAGGACTCAGACAACTCACAGACTATGAAGCAATGTATTAGTTAGGGTTCTCCAAAAAAGCAGAACCAATAGGATGTGTATATACATATGGTCCCTGACTTACAATGGTTTGACTTAACAATTTTTCCACTTTATGGTGGTGTGAAATCAATATGTATTCAGCAGAAACCATACATTGAGTACCCATCGCCATTTTGTTTTTCACTTTCAGTAGAGTACTCAATAAATTACATGAGATATTTAACACTTTATTATACAATTGGCTTTGCATTGGATGACTTTTCCCGACTGTAGGCTAACAAAAGTCCTCTGAGCACATTTAAATGTAGGCTAGGCTAACCTATGATGTTTAGCAGGTTAAGTGAACTAACAAAATTAAGTGGACTAGCAAAATTAAGTGACTGCAATGATGATTCAGAATAAATAAATAATGAGGAAAGAATCTATGGGTCTTTCAAGAGGAGCTCTGGCAAGGTATGAAGTCTGGGATCAGGCTTGAAGATATAATACTTAGTCTACAGGCTTGAGGTCTACTGCAGCAGACTTACAGTGGTGAGAAATGGAATTTCTATACTGTCCACCACATGTTCTGATGTACTGCAGATACTGCTCGCTATACACCCCTTATCTAGACTTCCATTTCTCCTTAGTAACAAGTTCTGATTTATTCTGCAGAAACTGTGTACAAGTAAATATTAAATTCTCCAGTCCCCCTTAAAGCTAGGTGTAGTACGTGACTGGCCATTGATTTGTGATACATTCTGGAAAGTGAATTATAAACAAGACTATTTATTATAGTTGGCACTGACTTCCTAATTGCCAGGTTCAGTAGGTCCATTTTCTATATGTTCTCTCTGAAGCAATTCACTTTATCTTGTTTTTTTATTTACTCTTAAACTCTGTCCTTCCTTAGTTTTCAAAATGAAGTTCTGATTTCTTTCCTGTAATATTTTAGCAGCTCCTTTCAAACATCTATTGCCATTGCTTTAGTTAAAATATCAGTAATCTCTAATCTGGGCTACAGCAACAAATTCTTAATTTCCCAGTCTTAAATTCAAACATAGCTCTTCGGTTTGTTGAGTACTGAATATTTTTATATTTTCTTTAGTGGCTTTGAACTAGCATAGTATGAAACCGAGAATATGAGGCAGAGAATTAGAGAATAATTATTATTTCTGTGACTGTATTATTCCCAGGATGATCTAGACAATCAGACTTCAGGAACATTGAGACATTCTATAATAAATAAACTTAGCTATAAAGTGCTTCAGGAAGATGGAGGGAAGAGTAATTCATGGAGATAATGGTAAAATTCATCAAAGATTGGGTGATGTTAGAGTATTAAAGGATGAGTCGGAGTTTGAAAGGCAGGAGGGAAGAACTCATTAATAGAAGGAAAAACATGAGCAAAATTACAGGAGAATGAAAGTGCACCAAATGTTTGGAGAATGCCAAGTAAGTCCACGTGATTGGAATTTAGAGTGGACAGAGAGGAAAGCATGGGAGGTCATTCAGGCCAACAGTCTTCAAACTAGCCCGGGGCTACAGAAGAAAAATTTCCAAGTGGTACTCTGGTATGGGTAGTCTTTTTGGTTACCCATTTCTAGATACTTAATTCCTAAATCTACTTTTAAAACTGTCTGTTTGAGAGTGTCCCTGCTTTCTAGAAGTCATACCTAATTTTCTCTATCACCTTCCCTTTTATGGTAGACATTTTCCCTCTTTATAAAAAGAGAAGCATAGCTCTTACACATCTGGGATTTTACTGTGGATAATTGCTAAGGGTTGCAAATCCACAGGTCACTGAACAAAGAGATTATATATATATATAATATAGATATACACACACATATGTATAGTGTGTGTGTGCGTGTGTGCATTGTGTAATTAAAAATGCTGTATTCTGGTCAGTGTTGGGATGTTCAGAATAATTTTGGGTAAGGCAAAATTTATTTAATTTTCATTTAATGACCTCAATCTTGTCTACCTCTGGAGGATCATCAAAGAATGCTTTGTTCCGGTAACTGTGTCTCATGAAAGTAAAGCAATGAGTCTATTGGAAGAAATACTGAAGGTTGTGGTGCTTTATTTTATCCAAATAACAAACTGGTAGCAAGGCTGATTTTTTAATTAAGCTATCTGTGCACTCATCCTCCCACCTATCACCTATCCTCCATGTAACTATCTTAAAATTCAGAGGAAAGATGATTCTCACGAAAATATTAACTTATACATTTATTTGAATTGAAAAATAATGACTAACAATGAGGGCTAACTTTACCCATTAGGTTATAGGGTAGACATTATCCATAAATGGAATGAGCTAAATCTATAACTCCAAAGTTTTGACAAAAATATATTTAAAATACATTTTTAAATATAAGATGAAAGCACTTTATCAAAAACTATTGTGACAGCAAAGGTTTATTAAAATTAGCAATATTTAAGTTTTCTTAAACTTTTTGTTTAACAAGGTGCCTCTAAGTGAAAGAGTAAGAGAACTAGTAATCATCATTGAATAAGTTTTGATAAAATCTATTTTCCATATTTTCCAGAAACTAAAAAGAGAAGAAAGACTCTGTGTGACAGTCACTTAGGCAGGAGCTAAGTCTGTAGCTTAGATCTCCTTCCCAGAGAAAACTTGCTGTGAGAAGTGCAGTTAGCGGGCAGCCCCTAGCTGCCCCGTCTTCAGATCCACTGTGATGTTCACACAGACATCATATTTCCCTGGACTGCTCACAACCAGTGGCTAAGCCTGGCAGAGACCCCAGAGCCCGGGCCATTTCTGCCAACCCAGAACTCTTATAACAGGAAATTTTACTGTGGGATTCCCTTCTAGCCCAAGACTGTGCTGTATTCTGAGGCCCTTCAAATCCAATTTCCCCTTCGTCCACCTCTTCTCCTGTAGGTTCAGATCTGTGTTGCAGTCTGAAGCCTTTCTCTGCTCCTCCCTTCTTTATCTCTTACAGGTAGAGCCTCTATAAATCTTTGACATTTCTCATTTAGTCTTAGAGTCTGCATTCCTATCTGAGACATTCTAATAATAGGGTATCAAATCAGAATCCTTTTCTGATTCTTTGCTTTCAATAAAATTGAGAGAGGATCTAATCAAATAGTCTATTTCTAAAAAAAAAAAAAAAAAAATGGCAATATATCCAGGAGTGGGCTACATGAAGTAAGAGTAATCTCTTCCCCCAGTTTGGGATTAGCTCAGGAACTTAGGCCTCGGCTAATTGTCGTGTGAGAAACGATCACAGAGATAGATTTAAGAGGAGCATAAATTTCCACTGGATAAAGAAACACAGGAGAATTTTGTTGGGTGTCCTGGGAAAGAGTTTTCCTATTCTTAAAAATAGATAACCATTGGAAGAGACAACTTCCTACTTCCTCTTTTTTTTTTTTTTTTTTTTTTGGGGACAGAGTCTCACCGTGTTGTCAGGCTAGAGTGAGTGCCATGGCGTCAGCCTAGCTCACAGCAACCTCAAACTCCTGGGCTCAAGCGATCCTCCTGCCTCAGCCTCCCGAGTAGCTGGGACTACAGGCATGCGCCACAATGCCCGGCTAATTTTTTCTATATATTTTTAGTTGTCCGATTAATTTCTTTGTATTTTTAGTAGAGACGGGGGTCTCGCTCTTGCTCAGGCTGGTCTTGAACTTCTGAGCTCAAACAATCCACCCGCCTCGGCCTCCCAGAGTGCCAGGATTACAGGCGTGAGCCACCGCGCCCGGCCCCCTACTTCCTCTTAATACTGTGTATGTGGATATATCAATTAATCTACTAATAAAAGCCACCAAGTCATTTTCATACTGTAAGGCAAGGAAGCCAACAAGCAAAGTGCTCAGAAAAGGGAAGTGCAGAGGAGCAGAGGTAGAGCAACCAGACTGAGCTGATTCAAAAGCCCACTTAACTTTTGGACTTTGCACTTAAATGAGGATTCATTTCCTGAATGTTTCCTGAATGTCAACACTGGTTATGGCAATTTGCAGCCTAACCTCTTGAATTGCTACCACTTCCACCGATGTTCTTATATATGCTTTAGCCTTTTCTCTCTGTTCTGCTGTTCCTGGCTTCTTGTATCCTCCTATGTCCCCATCTTTTTCACTTACTATCAAGGAAGTAATAAAACCATATTGATTGGATTTCTTGTAAGTCCATACTATCCTTAGCCAAGTTCTGGCAATTGTTCACAATTCTTAAAAGTATTCCAGTAAGTTTAAATTGGAACTCTTTCTTGGAACTCACCTTGGAACTCTTTCTCTTTCATTCACTGCACTCCAGACACCCCGGTTTTCTTTCACTTCCTCCTATGCATTAAGTTTTTCACTGTCTCGGGGCCTTACAATTGCTGTTTCACTCAGCCGCAATCTACTCCTCTTTGCCGGTTTGGTTTGTTCTTATTCTCTAGATCTTCGGCTGTCCTTCCCTGTCTACTCAACTTAAAAATAGATGCTCCATATTATTCTCTCTTAGTGGCCTGATTACATCATAGCACTTTAAATAATTTGTAATTAGGCATTATTTTGGGTTGAATTGTGTCCCCCTCTAAAAAAACTATGTTTTTTTCTTTTAATTTTTTTTTTTTATTTCAGCATATTACGGGCATACAAATGTTTAGGTTACGTATATTGCCCTTGCCCCACCTGAGTCAGAGCTTCAAGCGTGTCCATCCCCCAGACAGTGGACACTGCACCCATTATGTGTGTATATACCTATCCTCTCTTCCCCCCTCCCATCTGCCTGACGCCCGATGAATGTTATTACTATATGTGCACTTAAGTGTTGATCAGTTAATACCAATTTGATGGTGAGTACATGTGCCCATCAATACATGAGTGGATTAATAAAATGTGGTATATGTACACCATGGAGTTCTACTCAGCCACAAAAAATAATGGTGATCTAGCACCTCTTGTATTATCCTGGATAGAGTTCGAGCCCATTCTACTAAGTGAAGTATCCCAAGAATGGACAAACGAGTACTACATGTACTCACCAAAAAACTATGTTGAAATCCTAACCCCCAATACTTCAGAATGTGACTTTATTTCAATATTAAGTCTTTGTAGAACTAATCTAAAGTTAAAATGATTCCATTAAGGCAGGCCCTATTCCGATAAGAGACGTGATCTTGTAAAAAGGGGAAATTTGGACAGGGAGACATGAACAGAGGGAAGACAATGTGAAAACACACAGTGAGAAGAGGCCACGTGACTGGAGCAATGCATCTATAAGCCAAGGAACGCCAAAGATTGACTGCTGGCAAACACCAGAAGCCAGAAGAGGCAGGGAAGGATTCTTCCCTAGGGCCATGAGGGAGAGCATGGCTTTGCAGATCTCTTGGTTTCAGACTTGTAGCCTCCAGAACTCTGAGACAGTAAGTTTCTGTTGTTTTACACCACCCAGTTTTTGGTACTTTTATAAACCAGCCCTAGGGACTAATACATTCATTAATTGAGATTTATTTATTATTTATGATGTCTGTCTCATTAAGCTTTTAGCTTTATGTGGGCAGGTTATGTCAATTTTATTTACCATTATTGTTTGCAACAGCACAAATGATGTTGTCTGGCACCTAATATGTAGTGGAATATTTTGGGAATTAGTGAATTACTGAATAAGTGGATGTATGGATGATGATATTTTAATGCAAAATCTCAGATTGCTCAAATAAACCATGTAAAAGCAATAATCATTTAATCTTAAAATCAGTAATCATAATACTTCAAGTAGGAAGAAAAAAATTTTGATGCATAATTATCAAATGCATCATTTAACCAGCTCTCATTAGTTATTAAATTACATGTTGTAGAATGATTCTTCTTAAAAAGAGAAAGTATTGTTCTTCTGATCCGATCAAAAGATTACCCTGTCATGTTTTAGAATAAAAAATACAAACAATTTCTTCAATCTCCATGACTTACGTTAACAGAAATATAAACAGGAACTGTAGAAGTTCAAATTTTCCCTTTCGAACGTATGTAATTATAGCCTTAAAGAATTACATGTGCTAAAGTGGTGGCAAAGAAATAAATAGCTGTCCCATTTTCAGGGATCTCATTGCCCAGAACTTTATGAACACGAACATAAATACATTTTCAAACCTGGGGTAATTGTAGTATGTGAAAAGGAGATGAATAATATAATAGTATGCATCCACTGGTTTTTAATTGATGTCTTTCCATTAATTACTATATACATTCACCCACCACACATGCTCTCTCTCTCTCACACACACACCCACGTATGTAAATATGTACCTATATTCATTTATATTCACATATATATATGCATTATATTCTGAACCTTTCTTACTATGATAGCCTTAGTAAATGAGACCATATTTTGCCTGATCTTATGGTTCACTCATGGAGAGACTGGAAATTTCAAGTATTTACTGGGTAACAAGGGAAAGCTGAGGCAAAACTTAATACTTTTTTAAAATTCAAAGTAAGTAGTCAGGCTGGGCATGGTGGCTCATGTCTGTAATCCTGGCACTTTGGGAGGCTGAGTCAGGAGGATCCCTTGAGGCCAGAAGTTAAATACCAGCCTGAGGAATATAGTGAGATCCCCCATCACTACCAAAAAAAAAAAAGGAAGTAGTCAAAGTCAGCTGTTTGTAATTTATTCTTATACTTCCTGGCAATGTAGATTTGGCAGATTAATTTCCCCTTTCCACGATGGGAAATTGCTGCCTATAATAGTTAACTCACAAGCTCAGAATTTTACATGCTAAAATGCCTTTTTTTACAGTATGTTCAGAATTTAATTCTAGCTTTAACAACTGTGAGTTTATACAAAGCCGTTATTAAACACACAGGAACATGATTTCTATGTCTGTAGGCTAGATATCAGAATTGGTTTCCCAGAAAGAATCTGTTTCCAGATAACCTTCGTTATTCTCTGATGTTAGGCTGCTCATGGTTTACATTGCTCTAACCCTATCTATGGTTAAAAATAGCTAGGAATCGGGAAAGTTTTCTCAATCAATTTACTACCTACGATTTTATCAGTACCTAATAGTTACATATTTCTATTTCAGATTATGTAACAAATTGATTTTTCCATTTTGAAATAAACCAAAAGGCCTATGCTATAAGATAGGCCTTTCTAGGAAAACAATTATATCCTTTTTGAAAAATGTTTAACATGTGTTGCAGCCTTTTTATAGAGCTGATAAAAGGAAATTAAGTAATTTCCCAAAGGTCACAGAACTATGTGTGAAAGAGCCAGAACACAATCCAAAGTGTGATTCTAAGGCTCAAGTAAACAGAGAGCTCTTTATACATTATTTAGCATATTCTCACTGGGTGCGCCTTGCCAATAATGACAGCACATTGCTATTTAAAATGCAGCATTTGGACTGGAAGCATCAGCATCCCCGCCCCCCCCCCCAGAAGCTTGTTAGAAATGCAGAACCCCAGGCACCACCCAGACCTACTGAATTAGAATCTGCTTGTTAACAAGATGCCCAGGTGATTCAGGTACATGTCAAAGTTTGAGAAGTGGTGGTCTTGGGAACAGGGATGTTGGAAAGAGACCTACATTATGCTTGATCCATTATTTTCTAATTTGCTCATCAGGGGAAAAATAATTTTTTTAAGTTTCAGTTTCCTCAGAGATAACGGTACCTCTGCTTCTGCATTAATAGAAAGTTTAAATGAGAAAATATTAATCAAATAACTAATAACTGAATTTCACATAAAAATGACTCAATAATTGACAGATATTTTATATACATATATATTTTGCATAAATTGAGAACTATCTCTTAAAATTGCACTCAATCTGTGCTTCTGCTAAGTTTAGAATACCTAAAAAAGACATACCTCTTCTTTTAAAATAATTAATCATATGGTGGAACAAAATATTCACATACCAATCACAATTTTTTTTTAAATAAAAATTATTCTTTTATTAACAAAACAGTGGCATAACTCTTGGTAAAATGTTATACATGCTAATTGGTCTTCCTAACCAGCTTCTGAGGTGGTTTATATTACACTACACATTCACAATTTTTATTCCTTCCATCTTGTACTCTTTAGCCAAGATCTTCTCAACTTTCATTTGGATGTTACAGATACTGACAGCCTGAGGAGTGAGACTGTAGAGCAGGCAAGCAGAGAAAACTCTGAGATTCAAGAGTTTAGGCCCTGATGGGCTTAAGGCAGAAACAGTAAACTTAAAGAAATATAATCAAATTGACCAAGTAGAGGGAAGTGCAGATGCTGAACAGAGAGCCTCCAGGGGAGTGAAACACTGAGAGAGGCCTCTGCTAAAATCCAGAAATGACGTGAATGGGCCTCGATTGTTCTGGTTGTGCCAGTGAGAATATAGACGGAGCGAGGAATTAGGGATCACATAGTGTATCATTCCATTAATATGAAATATCCTGAATAGGCAAATCTTTAGAGGCAAAAAGCAGATTTGTGGTTCCTCAAGCCTGGGGAGATGGGGGAAGGGGGTAAAGGAGTGATAGCTAAAAGGTACTGGTTTCTTTTCGAGGTGATGAAAAACTGAAATGGAAGTAAATAACTATGAACAAGACAATGGTTGCATACGTTACTGTAGATGCAAACCCACGGAATATTGGGCAGTCATTTAAAAAATAGGGCTCTTTTTCACTTTGAAAGATTTCCACAAGATATTATTGAAGAAATGAGAGGCAAAATAGCAAGTATAGTATGATCTCGTTTTTATAAATCCAAGATAAAAACCACAGGTACGTGTAGGTCTGTACAGGATATTATGAGCATGGAAAAATGGAAGGAAGGGTATGTATTAGTTAACATGGGTTACCTTGGCGGCTGTGCATGGTAGTATGTATGTGGGATAGCAGTCACGTGGATGGAAAGGAGAGGGTGAAGAAAGGAATGCAATGCTAAAGAGGAAAAAAAGGTATTGCACTTAAAAACAAAGCGTGTTTGATATAATCCCCGTTGAATCGTTTAATAATCTGACTGACTACCATTTCTCTGCCAGGTCTTCTAAGTTTACTGTATCATTGAACAACCCGTGAGTTAGAGACTATTATCTCCATTTATTATCTCCATCTGAGTTTGAGATTATTATCTCCATTATCTCCAGATGGTGAAACTGAAGTTCATAATGATTAAATAGCTTGCAAAACAATACTGTTGGTGCAATTTTGATAAACAGGAAGGACTCCCACCTAAAAAATTTGTTTTGGATGTCAAGACTGATGATACCATAAGCACACCAATAGGATATGAAACGGTTTATTACTCATACAATGAGGATTTCTGGGGAGAGCAAGGCTGGCTTCCCAGGCTGATTCAAAAGTGGTTTGAGAGAGCTGGGAAAGGAGAGGCTTGGGGTTTTTATGGTGGTCAGGGGTGGATTCCCACATGCAGGAAGGGGCTTGCATGGTTTGAACTTCCTTCCTGTCAATGCCAAAGCAAGAAGCACTTGGGCTTTCTTCACAGCTTGCCCAGATGTGGGGCAGAAGGGGAATAGGGAGGGCTGAGACTTAAAAGCTGCCAGCAAACATCAAAAATGGAGCCAGATTTTTTATTACAAATGGTTTAAAATTTAAAATTTATACATGCCAATATTTAAGAAAACTGTTTAGCTTTATATCTGGATGTGTGTAAGTGAATCTCTTGTTTTAGTTAAAACAATTTAAATGTCTAAGTTTTTACGTAAGTGATAATACCCAAACTGAAGTCATGCACGTAACATAACATGCATGGCTAAATACTTTAAATTTTACTTAAAGTCTTGAGGAATATTTATCTCCAAAAATTTACAAAAATTAAATAACCAACACATTTAGTTTTTTATATTGCTATAAAATTAATATAAATCATTCTGTATGATTAATATTATTAGAATATAAGCTGTGAGAATGAGTGTGTCTTTTTCATTACTTTAGACCATAAGCACCCACAACTGTGCCTTGTAAGGGTAGACAATAAATGAATGGGAGAATAAACTTGATAAACTTAATAAAGTTTACCTTAAAAAACAAAATCTAGATGTGAGTTGTAAAGAGCTTGTAAAAAATGCCGAAAAAGAATATATTTACTAGTGGGAATATGATAAGAATTTTTAACTAATAACTCAAATAGTAATTTAAATCTATCTTGGAAACATTGATTTTAATTGTGGAAAACAATTACTTTTAACAAATCAACTTTTGAATAGTTATCATTAATGTTTAATAATGCTAAATAATTTTTTTAAATTTACTTCAAATTCCTCATATCAAACTGAACAGTATTTCAGGGAAAATGATGATGAAATAAAAGTGAATGCATGGTATACTTGTTAACATATGCAGAATTCATATTAGAATCTGTTTTAGAGGCTTGAGCTAATTCTAGGAAAAGAACACACTGCAAGCAGCCATTTCATATTAAACCTTTTATTAAAACTGAGTCTTTACAACACTGTCATATTCCACAGTCATATATTTTTAAAAAATTCTATATGCAGTTATTGGCACACAAATTTAGGAACATACTTATAACTAAGCTAAATCTCTCTATATACCTGTGTATCGATATATAGGTATATATCTGTCAGGTAGATAGATAGATATCTCCAAATTCATATCAATGACCTGGAATACCTGAGTTTTCAAGTTGTTGGTTTTCCAGATAGTAAAAAACACTTCTCATCCACTTTATAAAGGACACGGCAGATCCAGAAAGAATAACTTTGGTTGATAGATGCTGTTCCCCAAAGATCAAACAGAAGTCCTTGGCAGGATTAAGGTTTATCTTCAGAGGCTTCTTCCAAGTGGAGGTCCGTCTGTGACGTAAGGAATGATTCCCACGTAGCAAGGCACTGAATAATGGAAACACACCATGAGGTGATCAACAGTAGTTCCCTTTCAGTGTAAAAGGGTTAATAAATCCTGACATATTTGGTCCTATAGCAATCCGCCCTACTCCTCTCTCTCAACAGCTTGTCAGAATCCTTGTCATTTTCTATGTATTTTAATTCTTAATGGAGGAACTATTGCTAACTAAGGGGAAAACATTAACAAGTGAAAAGATTAGCATGAACTAGTGTGCTGAAATAATCCACTATTATCCCATTGTCAGGAAAGAAATCAGAGCTCTAAGTTTTAGAGAAAAAGATGGATCCACTTGGATCTGAGAGGCAGGCGTAGGCATCAAGACAGAGGAGTGACGAAACATGCATGCTGTAGTTAGATTTGAATTCTGTTGCATCAGTGTGACCTTGGGAAAGTTGGTTAGCCTTTATTATAGATTCTTCAACTATAAATTAGGATGATGATAGTACTTACCACGAGGGCAACTGTGAAAATTAAGTTTATATAATCTGTATAAATCTCTATGTACGATGCTTAGCACAAAGTAAGTGCTCAGAACGTTAGCAAGCATTATGATGGTCTGATGGGACTGGGTGGTAAGACTTGGTCATTAATGTGCCACAGGAAATGAAAAGGATAGGAGGGGTTTGGACATGGTGGGGACACACAAATCTAAATGTGGCCTACTTGATTTTGCTTAGGGCTGATCCTCTTAATAGACTAGTCTCAAGGTTCTGTGTGAGGCTTATCTACAGCATTATTTTAATAGTCTGTACATATTTAGAATTCTTCTAAAACATACTTATTTTAATGTATATTCAATCTAAGCTACAACTATCTAGGAAAGAAATTACGCTTTTTTTCAAATGTGGATAGGTTGCTATATACATGTCTGTTTCTATATAGTATACTCCAAAGCTGGACTAATTGACACTGGTCTACTTGCCTAAACTGCTTTCATGTCCCTTTTTTTTTTTTTGCCTCTAATCCTTTTACAGTTTTAATGTGTCCATTTCTGAAAACCAATACTAAATGAGAGACCAGAGATTTCTCAGACACTATAAAAACTCAAATGTTAAAAGCTCCCAAATTATAAGTGTGCTCCATTCCAAAAGGTATACATGTAATGTATATGTGTACATATGTATATACACACACATAATTTTTTTCAAACTGAAAATTTACAATATGGGAAGTACTATGCAAAATCAAGTTTTTATAGAGGTTATATATAATTATTTAATTCTGAGATAGTCCCTGAGAGCCTAGGAAACTAATAATATAGCCGGAAGACATACATTTGTATGAAAACAATAAAAAACACTGTTGAAAGATCTAATTGTCAAATAAAAAAAAAAAGATACTGGGTAAAATAGTATTTATTTTGTGATAAATTTATTTTGAAGACCAGGCTTGGAGTAATGCAGATTTCATTAGAATAGTCAAGTCTATCAAGACTTTAAGAAATATTTTTACTTTTAACAGCTTTAGTAGGTACGGGGAGCCACGTACAATGCAAGAAGCACAGTCACTGTAATGAATACAGCTGAGACTTGCTTTTCTCCTCCAGTGAATTACTAACTTTCTGATATTCTACTTCTTCAGATATATAATAATAATAACCTATCTCATAAGGATGGAGAAGTAAGATAGGAGTAGGGGAGGAGTGGCTAGGGAAGAGAGAGAGAAAGTAGCTACTATAAGAACCAACAGCTAAGAGTGATCTCCTCTTAGCACAGGAGAAGAAACCAGATGTCTTTAAGTGCACCTAGATATCTATGCCCATTAAAGAGCATAAAAGATAAATACTTCACATTTAGTGTATTTTTCAATTCTTGGACCCTAAGTAATCTATAATTGTCCAAACTATACATGATTTCAAGGGTAGAGGGGTGGGCATAAAAATCCATTCACTCAATAAATATTTTTGAGTTCTTACTATATGCCAGGCATTAAGATAGGTATTAGGGAACGGCCCTTGACCTCATAGAAATTATGATTTACCAAGAAACACAAGTAAGCAAATACAATTAACTACAGAGTCTATGACACAGCTAATCTAAGACTAGTGTACTAACTAATGTTTCCTAGTGGAAGTGATCACCGGGTTGAGATTAAAAGATGAGCAGAAGGTAAGCCCCATAAATCTCTGCATGTTTGTGGAAGGGCAAAATGAAAAAGAAAGTACAGTGCTCAGGAACTCGGGCCCAGGACTTCTGTTGCTAACCACGATGGTGTAACAGGTACAGGATAGACTCTTCTGCCTAAATCAATCAATCAATCAGGCAGACACAAATTATATGAGACAATGGTTTTCAATACCTTGGACCATAGGCAACAACGGAGATTGATCCCAGAGAAAAGAATCAAATGAGGTGAGTTCTATGATTACCCCAGCGTTAGAGGCTGAATTTTGTTCCCCAAAAGTCACATATTGAAACTCTCAATACCTTAGAATGTGACTGTAGTTGGAGATAAGGCCTTCAAAGAGGAAATTAAGGTAAAATAAGGTTATATGGGTGAGCCCTAATCTAATCTGACCATTATCCTTATAAGAGGAGATTTGAACACACAGAGAAACACCAGAGATGTGAATGAAGAAGAAAAACCATGTGAGGACACAGCAAGAAGGTGGTCATCCATAAGCCAAGGAGAGAGGCCTTAGAAAAACTACCCTGCTGATAACCTTGATCTTGGACTTCCCGCCTCTGTAACTGTGAGAAAATAAATTTCTGTTGTTTAATCCACCCCCGCCCCCAATCTCTGGTATTTTGTTATGGCATCCTTACCAAACTAACATACCAGCTCACTGCCTTAAGATAATTTCCAGGCCATGGTGAAGGGAGAGTGAGCTTAGATATTACCCGGCTGATTCCTAGAGTTGAAGAGATGGAGCTAAGAGTTAGGGGAAAGTGCAGCTAGAGTTCATAGTCCAGAGTACCAGAGAAAAGAGAGGCACAGAAAGAGAAAACTCTGGAGATGCGCAGAGGGTTCCCCATGAACACTCAGCAGAGTACTGATTTGGACATGCCTGTGGGAAAACTACCTGAGGCAGGGAAAAAAGCCATAAGAAAGGATTAAACAGTGTCCAGCATTCTCATAGGGCCCGGAATAGTGTAGGATCCCATCAAGCAGACTGCAAAATCACATAATTCAGAGATATTGGGTACAAGACATTGAAGCATCTTGCCTCAATAGTGGGAAATAATTATCCCTCGACTAAAAGCTACTCAAGTACCACCTAACAAATCTTAAAAGATACTAAAGGTTCAAACTGTTTCCAAATAACTGAGCCTCAGAACAAAGATTAAGAATGGTTATAGGAAAGCAAAAATATACAACATACAACAAGGTAGAATTCACAATGTTTTCTATCCAATTAAGATTACCAGGAATGCAGAGAAGCAGGAAAATACAACTCAGAATGAGGATAAAAATCAACCAATCAAAACTGATCCAGAATTGACAAAGATATTAGAATTAGCAGAAAAGGAAGTTAAAACAATTACTGTGACTATGTTCCAGACGTTGAAAGAGTTAAATAAAGACATGGACCAAACTGAACTTCTAGAGATTAAAATTACAATATATGAGATGAAAAACATACTGGAAGGGATTAATGGCACATAAAACAATGCACTAGAAAAAAATTAGTGAGCATGAAGACATAGGGATAGGAAATATCTAAGAGGAAACACACACAGAAAAAAATAATTAAGAAAAAAGGAAAGAACACCAGTGAGCCATTACAACTTGAAGTAGCATAAAGTACATGTAATTAGAATCCCTGAAAAGGTGGGGGGCAGAAAAAGTATTTGAAATATAAAGGCCAATATTTTTCCAAATTTGATAAAAAAGATAAATCCACAGATCCAAGAAATTCAATGAACCCCAAACATAAGAAACAAGAAGAAAAAGACATCAAGCCATTTTATAACTAAATTGCTCAAAACAAGTAATTAAAAAAAACTTTAAAGAAGCCAGAGAAAAACAATATGTTATATCCAAAGGAAGAAAGATTGACAACATTTCTTACCCCAAATAATGTAAGCAAGAAACAAAGGACCAACATCTTTAAAACAGTGGGGGAAAAAAAAAAAAAATTACTGGCAACCTAGAATTCTATGTCCAGCAAAAATATTCTTCAGAATCAGAAGTAGAATAAAGATGTTTTCAGGCATACAAAAGCTACAAAATTTATCACCAGCAGACTGCACTACAAGATATATATATATTTTTAAGAAGTTTATTATTCAGAAAAAAAAAAATGAGACCAGATAAAATCATAGATCTATACAAAGTAATGGAGAACACTGGATTGGTAATTACATGGGTACACACAATATAAACTTTTCTTACTACTTGAATTTATTTAAATATAATTGACTACTTATTTAAAAGTAGTAATGAGAGCTTATGCTGCATATAAAATATATATATATATATATAAATATGTGTGTGTGTAAAATGTATGACAAAAACACCATAAAGGCCAGGTGAAAGGAAATGAAAGAACGTAATTATACGTTCTTATCTGATAAATGAAGTGGTATAATAATGTACTTGAAGGTAGATTATGATAAATTTAAGATGCATACAATAAACCTGAGGGTAAATACGAAAATAATAAAATGAAGAGTTACATATAATATGCCAACAAAATACGTAAAATGAAACCATGTAAAACTGTCTATTAATCCAAAGAAGGCCAAAAGAGAAAAATGGGAACAGATGGGACAAATAAACAACAAACAGCAAGATAATAACTCATGCCTGAACATATCAATAATGAATTTAAAAGTCTACAGATAGCCTAGACATCCCAATAATAGATGTAGATTGTCTTTTGTATAGATTCATCTATATTCTGCTTAAATTTCTTATAAACACTTTAAATATAAGAACATAAATAGGTTAAAATTAAAACGATGAAAAAATATTTACTATGAAACACATGTCAAAAGAAAAGCTAGAATGGCTACATTAATAACAAAGTAGATTTCAGAGCAAAGATCATTATCAGAGATAAGAAAGATCATTTCACAATTATAAAAGAGTCAATTCATCTAGATGACATAATTTAAAATGTTCTACATAATGATAGTTTCAAAATACATGATACAAAAACTGACAAAAATGCAAGAATAAAGACAAACCTACAACTATAATTGATTCTGATATCCCTCTCTCAAGAATTGATAGACCATGTGAACACAAAATGAGCAACGATATAGAAGATTTGAACCACACTATCATCGAGTTGACCTAATTGATATCTATAGAACAAAAGCAGAATACATACTCTCTTTCACATACACATACATTTATCAAAACAGACCATATTCTGGGCCATACAAGAAGTCACGATAAGTTTTAAAAGGTCTAGTCACATGAAGTATATTCTCTAATAATAATGAAATTAAAACTAAAAATCAGTAATAGGAAGATATCTGAAAAATCCCCAAGTATTTGAAATATAAAAGGGATAATTATAAACGGCCTCTGTATCAAACAAGAAATAAAAAATCAAAAAAGGGAAATTACACAGTATTTTGAACTGAATGAAAATGACAACATAATATATTAAAGATTTTGGTATGCAGAGTGGTGCAATGGGCACTGGAGACTCAGAAGTGGGGAGGTTAGAAGGGGAGTGAGAGAAGAAAAACTACCTATTGGGTGCAATGTACACTATTTGGGTGATGTGTATACTAATAACCTAGACATCACCACTATACAATTCATCTATGTAACCAAAAACTTGTACCCTAAATCTATTGAAATGTATACAAAATTTTTTGTTATGCTACTAAAGTAGCATAGAAATATATAGCACGAAGTGCCTACATTAGAAAAGAGAAAAGATCTCAATGACTGGTTTCTACCTTGAAAACTAAAAAAAGACATATAAAATCCCAAATAAACAGGAAAAAAAAAAACCCAGAAAAGATCAGAGTGGGAATCAATGAAAGAGAAGAGAAAAAAAATTAAAGAAAAATTAATAAACCTAAATGTTGGATCTTTGAGGAAATTAATAAAATTTTTAGCCATAATATCATAAAAAAAAGAGACATGATACATATTACCAAGGGTCAAGAATGAGAGCAGTAACATAGGATCAGACTCTACTGAAAGAAAAAAGGAATAGTACGAAGAACTTCATGCCTATACATTTAACAACATAGATAAAATGAACCAATTACTTAAAAGAAATATACACCAAAACTCACTCCAGAAGAAAGAGGTAACCCAGACGGATCTGAATATGTAGTTAAATATCTTCCCACAGAAACAAAAAACACTTCAAGCCAAGAAGTCGGAATAGGTGAATTCTATCAAACATTTAAGGAAAAAATCATAATAATTTTACACATTCTAGAAAATTGAAGATATAAGAATGCTTTCCAAAAAATCCAAATCAAAGACATTACAAGAGAAGAAAACTACAGACCAATATTCCTCATAAACACAGAAACAAAAATCCTAAACAAAATTTTAGCAAACCAAATCCATCAATCAATATTAAGAATTATACAACATGACCAAATGGGGCGTATCCCAGAAATGCAAGATTGGATTAACATTCATATATCAGTCAACTGACTATATTAAATGTAATATCATTTCAATAGACACAGAAAAAGCATTTGTCAAATTCCAATATGCATTCCTGATTTAAAAAAAAGTAGAAAATTAGGAATACAAGAGAACTTCTATAATCTAAGGAGGAATATAAAAAAAAAACTATATCATACACAGACATACAATAAATACTAGCTGTTATTAATATTTTACTACATTTGAATGTCAAGAAGAATAAATCGTAACTTAGCTTTATATATACTCACTAATCTCTTTTACCAAATTTTGAGTATAAAAAAGAAGGAAATACAAAAATACCAAAAAGTAACTTTTAAAAATATATCAACAATGTTTACAAAACAGAAAACTATTAACTGGGTTGGGAGGGCTGATAGAGAACAAAACCATACTTCACATTTGGGGAGAGCCCTCTGTTTCCCTTGCAAACCTTCTTTCTACTAGAGCTCTCTGGTCTCTTCTCTGCAAATCTGTACACAAGCTAGTATCTGTTAACCCAGCAGGGCAGCCCAAGGCAATTACTGCTTTCCGAAGATAACATATCTTTTTGATAACTCTGCAAAACTATCAATTAAATAAACTTCTGAATATTCTCAAGGTAGAATTCCAAATGAAATTCTGAATAGTCTGCTCTATTTAGAATACCCGTCAAATAAGTGATGCAAATTGCGCAAAAGATGGCATTAGTCCTCAAGTGAACAAACTTCTATCACTGTCATATTTTGCTTCAACTATGTTAGTTTAACAAAAGTACAAAGGTATTCAGTAGTCATTCATGCTGACTAATGTGAATTAACATATTCATTTCTAAAGAAAGTCCTAAAAGAACACTGAAACATGGTAAAAGAGACAAATCAGCTATTTAACTATCTCCTTACCATCCTCCATACTAGAGGCAGAAAAAAGATTTATATATTTTGAAATATAGAGCATTATAGAACAATTAGGAAAGAATAGCAACAGAAATAAAGTTAACAACTGCCCTATATAGATATGAATAGTTGGTCAGACATTATGATGACTACTTTATATAGCGCCTTCTTAAACCTCATAATGACTCTTACCCTTTTTTACAGATGAGAAAGCTGAGGCTCAAATGGCTTAAGTATGTTTATGATATTACAGATCTTGTAAGTGGGACATCCGGTATTTATTCATCAATAAATGGAGAATAACCAATCTCCTGAATTACTACCAGGGTACATTTAATAAGTCACTGGGCCATCAGAATGAGATGCCTTTCTTTTACATAGCAGAAGGAGGGTGATTTTAGAAGGGGTGGTGGGTAAGGAAATGTATGACTGTAGGGGCATCAGTCTGATCTAATTTTAGGAAAAAGGATACACAGAAGTTGAGTGTATAGAAATTGATTTCTTCATATCTCATGGAAATTCTTTATGTGTTTCCAAGAGCACATATGTACTTTGAAGATGACTGAGTTAGTACACTCCAGGCATATGGTAAGTGCTCAGAAAATATAGATGACTGTAGAGAAGGAATGTATTAAACAACTGATGCTAAGATGCTGGTCATCACAAAAACTGTATTTTTCTATCTGAACGCTAATCGACTGACATCCTGGTTTCTAGTGCTCTCTAAACTTCTTAATGTTAAGTTTTGCCCTAAAATCCTGATCCCCATTCAAGTTGCTGAACAGTAAGGTTTCTGGATCTGCAAAGCTGAGGATTTGACCTTGAAGTATGTAGCTCTTGATACTACCAGATCTCTTTTGGAAACCTGACAGCAATTTTTTTACCAAATAAATATGTTAACTGCCCTTCCCACCAATGTTTAATAGTCGCCTGAGTTACCTGATATCTCGCACATATATCAAGTTAATGTACATAATTTTTTAAAAAACAATAAAAAGACGATCTCTAACGCTTCTTAAATCCCTTTACTTTCTTGTTTTCTTTTGAGTATGAAAACCTAAGTAAAAGTCAAGAAATAGATTGTTTATACCACATAAACAATTTAGTTCAGTGCATATCTACTGTGTGCAGGATTATGGTAATTGGGATATAAGGAATTGTTAAAACAACATCCAAAAAAATCTCAAAACCTAGTGTGAGACTTGCTTATAATTATAAATTATGTATTTTTAAAAGGTGCTTCTTTTTGTTATTTGGCTTTCCATTGCTATCAAGCAATTAGTTTGTTTTCTACTTTTTGAATCAATACAATTAGTGAAGAAAGCTAGTATCTCTCAAAATCAGAGTAACGACGGAAAATACCCAGCACCACTGTTGCTCTGACCTTTAATAGCGCTGATCAGCTCACTCTAGCTTTGGATTCTCATATTATGACAGGAGAATCGACACCATAAGCTCCACTTTCATTTCAATAAGGTATCATTTTCCATACATCTTATTTCATACTCTGATGAAATCAGGTAATTTCATTTTACAATTAAGAAAACGTATTCTCAGAGTGCAGTACTATGTTTTTCCCAGTGCTCGGCACGAAACCATAGCGAATGTCTCCTTCTCACTGCAGGAAGAGAAAGCTGATAAACATGCTACACATGCCAGGATGTGAGGCGACCAGAAAGCAAGTTTATCACAAATCCTCATTAATTGAGAATCCAGTGCACGTTTTCCCTAGGTGGCTCCAGTTTATATATAGCCAAAGGCCAAAACTGCAGCTTCCCTTTGAGAGCAGAACTCTGAGAAAAAGAGCCATCACAGTCAGCAAAGTGAGCTAGAGCTGGGGGAAACAGACCCAACAGGTAAACAAAGTCCTTTTGTTCCTATGCACAGGCTTAAAACCTTTTCAAATACAATATACAAAGACAGGATACTTAGAAAATTAAGTTCTAATTTCAAAACTAACTTTTAGTTTTGAAAATACATCTCTTGCTACTTCAGTGAAGGTGATAATGACATTTTGCATTACAAGAGATTATTAATGCCTCTTCTGTTCTCCTAAGTAGGTAGTAATCCCACAAGCAGATGTGGCCAAATTTCCTAACAAGTAAATGGTGACAATAATGGTGTTTCTGTTGATATAATATAGCTTCCAACGGAAGCTTCCACATTTAAGAATCAATATTTTCTCAAGCTTGTGGCATATGAGGAGGTTCTGCACTATAGTGCGACTTTAGGCAAATCGCTTTACTTCTCTGGGCCTATTTACCTATTCACAGAATAAGGGGATTGGACTATGCATGTCCATTAAGTTTCATCCCAGTACTAAAATTGAAGGTTTCCAGAGGCTAATTGCGGCACACAAAAAGTTGGCTAATGAGATCACATACAATTTATAAATATGCTTTGCTCTGCTTGGGTTGATCTACTGTGGAATGCAGCAAACAAAACTTGGCTGCCTGCGATGGCTCACACCTGTAATCCTAGCACTTTGGGAGGCCGAGGAAGGAGGAATGCTTGAGGTCAGGAGTTCAAGACCAGCCTGGGCAAAAATGAAGCCCTATCTCTATAAAAATTAAAAAAAAAAATTGCTGGGCATGGTGGCCTGTGCCTGTCATCAAGGCTACTTGAAAGGCTGAGGCAGAGGGGTGGCTTAGGCCCAGGAGTTTGAGGTTGCAGTAAGCTATGATGATGCCACTGCACTGTAGCCTGGACAATAGAGCAAGACTCTGCCTCCAAAAAAATAAGCAAATAAATAAAATTTTACTTTTCCCCCCAGCATTTGGTATTTATAAGATAATTATCATTGTAAATAATTTCCAGATAACATTCATAAATATATCAGAAATACTTTCAATCACCACTACAGCTATGACAACTAGTAGCCTATTAATACATCGACTGAAGGCTTATTATGTGCTAGACAATGAGTTAAGTGCTTTTCTTTCATTCATTCATTCATTCATTCATTCATCTATTTAGCAGTTTTAAAACCTATTTTCCGTATTGGCAATTTCAGGCTCCAAGTAAAATTAGTGGCTTAAGGCATATGCTGGTCAAGATTCTTGGAAAGATATCTATGAGTATGAAAGCTTAAAAATTATTTTTGGTAACTCACTGGGAGTACTAAACTTTGCTCCTAAGACTTTTCTTTCATTTCATGTATTCTATTATATACACACATACATACATGTATATATACATATATTTATATTTCGGTACCCAAACAAATTTGTGAAGTAGGTACTACTATTTTTAGCACTTTATATTAATAGATGAGGATACTGAAGCTCATTGAGATAAAGAAAAGTCCTCAAGGCCGCTTAGCTGAGAGTCAGAAGTTACGCCTGTCTCTTTGCCACCATGTGATAATACCAAAGTAATATTTGATATGTCCAGAGGTGATGGCACCAACCTGTTCATGGAAACAGCTAACAGAAAATTCACTTTCATCCAAATTACTACCTAAGTAAAAAGCAATAAAATATGATCTGTGTATCTCTATGCAAATGATGTAAAATAACTAGAAATATGCCTAATAACATACCTATTATTATAGAATGTGATAAAAGCCAAATCTTACCATATATTTCTTTTAAAAACAGAAATTCCTATATTAAACTCAAAGTGTTGCGCTTCTATTTCTCCTCTCTTATCTAAAAGTACCTTTTAGAGAGTACCACGATAACTGCATCTCTCTCAATAAACAATGGCAAGTATGACTGAGTGTCCTCTAAGTATTTTAATATTGTCTCAAATGATCTTGGGCACAGACAATATAATCGACATTTGACGCAACATTGAAGCTCAAATTTGTAATAATTTCTACACTAGGCCAATTTTCTCATAAAATTATTTAGCATCTATAAAAATTATATGTTATGCCTAAAATGAGGGCAACAGGTGTATAACATTTTAGTAGTTGCTTTTTATCACGCAAACCTAAGATTTGAAATATGTATCAGGAGATACATATTTTGAAATGCTGATATGTAATCAATCCAAAAAAAAATTAGAGATAATGTTTCCAGGGAAAAGCAACTTTTGTTATTTTGCAGTAGCTCAAAATTATTCATTAAATTTCATTTTTTGGAAAAGTCTAAATTCAGCTTCTGAGAATCATCTGCCAATTTATAATTTTGGAAATATCAATAACTTTAAAATAACAAGATTTGCATATTTTTCTAAAAATTACTTTTATACAGTGCTCAAGAATGTAAGTGATAAGTCTGCATTTGTAAATACTGCAAATACTTAAATGACTACAACACAGAGTTAATACAAGAGGACTCATTAACTACAAACGCCATCTTGTGGTCAATTTTTTATTATTTTGCAGTGTTATTCTGTAGATGTCTAACTCAAGATCTGACAGACGGTGCCTTAGATATTTATTCCATTTCTCTCATTTTTACACATGGCAACATTGGGGCTCCAGAATTATAATATATTGGAAATCTTTGTAAGAGGAACTTAAAACAAGAACCAAATTCGAATTCATATCCTTTCTACCCATACTTTTTTCTGTACTCTATCATCATTGCTGTTGACTTACAACAAGCCAATTACATGAAGTTCGTCCAGTTTAATACTAGACACTTCAAACATCAAGCTAATTTGTTTTGGTTTAACTGTATACTGACTACATAGAAGACCACATTTACCTTTGGATTATTGGAAAATTTATCAAGGCACAACTATGATGTTTAAGCACATTATTTTAAAGCATTTCACAAGTGTTCTAATTTTTTTCTCATAAGGACTTGTGAGGGTTGTATGTGGATGGGGGAAGGGAGGAGTATCAATACCTCTGTTTGACAGATTAACAAACTGGGTATAAAGAGGACATGATTAAGATTTTACAGCTGGCTAGTGGCGGGCATCATGATATCCAACTTCAATTTTATCATTAGAAAACCCACCTTCTCCATGGAAGATGTTATTAATATATCATGCAGGGTAAGTGTGCGTGTGTGTGTGTATGTTTTAAATTATTTCTTCCTTTTCTATATAGGAATTATGATATTTCTCTATAGCATATAATGTGTCATTTATAATGGACAATAAGTAGAAAGTCCTTGACTCAGAAACTACACATTTTTAGATATTATCTCATTATAGTATGTAATCTCCTTCTATTCAAATCCCTGATTGACTTAACTACAGAAAAACCCATTTGGTTCAAAGGATGGGAAGGAGCACACACTGTCTACAGCTACACCTGGGTGTAACTTCCCATTTCACATCTAAGCTCAACTTCATTTGTATAGAGAACAGAGAAATAATTAGATTACAGAATACAGGGGATTGTGAGAATGTTTTAATAGGTGTTTTTAAGAAAGCAGAAACCTGCAAAACAACAAAAATCTTTAAGACATATCTGAGACATAATAAAAGAGGTCCACAGTTATGTGGAAACATGAGTTGTAGCTATGTCTTTTAGATATTTAATTCAGAACAGAAATCATCATTTATCAAACAACAAAACTGTTAAGTAGATAATAATTTAGAATTCTAAAAATGAAAAGTATGTAATTTTAAGGTTTCCTTAAAAGTAAATAAAAATCAAACTCTGATGCATTTAAACTTAATTCTATTGCTGTGTTTTATATACTTCATATATTATATAGATTATAAACTTTTAGATGACAAAGGATCCTACCTCTATTAAGTCTAAGACATAAACTCTTAAAAACAAGAAGAACTTTACAGCAGTGCTTCTCAAACTCTGGCGAAGAATGATTGTTTTTTTCTTTCGATCTGCTAAGGACCACTAAGTGGTCCTACTAACCATGCAGTTCATGCCATGGAAATCACCACAAAAGCTGGACAATATCTATTGTTCCATAGCATTCAACAAGTCAAGTCTACTAATCACCTACTTGGATGTCTTGGTAATGTCTAATTGCTACAGAGGATTCTAATTACTTTCAATTTCTGAATTGACTCTGTAATAACTTATAAGATGGGCACCAGTCTACCTTTTAAGAAGCATTACTTTAGAGATCAACATAATTACCTAAGGTTTCCCAAACCATGTTTGGTGGAATACTAACCCTGCATACCACTATACAATTATATACATGTAACAAAATTAAATTTATGTTCCCTAAATCTATTAAAATTAAAAAGGGGGAGGGGAAGAGAATTGGTTGTTTAGAGAAACAGTTTCCTATTAGACTCTAAGCTCCATGAAGTCAGAATACATCACTTTAACCACTGCACCCTGTTCATTTATTATTTGTGACATTATTTTGTTACTTTTATTTACTTATGTTGTGAACCATACCTGCTCAAGTATAGTAAAACTTCATGAACCTAACTAACACATACCAATTAAAATGTATAGTTGTCTAATCAGACATAAAATTTATGCATGAGCTCTGAAAACAAGCATTTAAAAAGCAAATTAAAAGTGATATTATGAAGTATTTGACTTCCTTAAAAGAATGAAGTGGCTAAATGGTTTGGAGTTGGGGGAAGAAACACTGATCTAGTCAAGGAAATTACTGTGTTTCAGATTCACAAACCATGTAAGTATATAAAATACTCTGAGAACTGTTTTAGTAAATAAACCTGCTTAATTTAATTATTACTTTGCTGTATATTTTGTTTTCAGTCAGAAGTGTCTTCTAACATAAGGGGACCTTAATAATATGACTCTTATAAGACTTAAATTTTGATAAAAGCAGATTTCAAAGAGGTCACCAAAATAAATACCTAGTAAATAAACTGATCTCGGAAAAGTATACTATTAGAAACATGCCGAAGATTACCTAATGCAAAATAACTTTGGCTTGAGTACAAAGATTCCTGAAGAAAGAAGCTAGTTAGATTTACCTCTTAGGATATGAAAGCAGGACCTTGTTAATAAAATACAGGATAATATTTACCTTCTAATTTGCCATGGTAGGGGATACTCATCTATATTCCAGTGAAAAGCTGCATCAAATTGTTCAGACATAAGTACAAAAGTTAGTTGGCTATAGCAGAACAATCTTTTAAGCCATGTGGAATTGGACACTCCGAGTTTTTCAGAAACTTAAACACATTATGCATTGCCAACCTTCTCCAACACAGTGAAACAGTACAATCTAGATGGAAGGCACCTGGCTATCACGTTGCCCTACTTGATGACAGCTAAAGTAAAATCAGTGCAAAAAAAAATGATTGTGAGATCAACTATGTCCCCAAATAGATAATAATTAGAGACTCAGAGAACTATGCCCAGGGACTTCCTCTGACATTTGTAATAGTCAATTTAAAAATGTTTTTATGAAATGTCTTAAATGTAGATGTACCTAAGCTCAACTTATAATTCTTGCTTCTTGACTTATCCAAAATTTCTGGGTAACAATTTGTCAAACTGAGAAGGCACTTTCTGGATGGTGTCTATGGTAGCTAATCTCCAAAGACTTCCTAGGATTATATGACATTATTCTACCTCTGTGTGTCTTGCTCTGATCATTGTGTATCTTTAGATTCTATTTGAAATAAGAACTGACTGCTCAACAAAAAATGATTTCCATGGTATATACAGTGAAAAGGAGAACAAGATTAATCATTAAGTAATCAATAATGTCGGTCTCTTTATTAGAAACACAAGAAGAAAGCCTCTAGATACTCAATGGATTGTCATTTAATGGCATAAAGAAAATGCAAAGTGGGTGTTTTCCTTTTACTGATGGTGACCATCCCTAAATGAATCGGATGGTCCATAGAAGAGTCGTGGGATGTAGGCTGAATTTCCTAATCTGTTCAGGCTTCCAATGACTGCCTCCCAGTGGATAGGACAATAGACAATGTAGACACAAGGATTTAATGCATTCGAAAATTACACTGGTATAGAAATGGCTAGACTCCGTAAATTTCTAAGGCTTTTAGCCTCCCAAGCTGGTGTGTTTGCTTTGCAGGAAATCTACACTACACATAATGGGAATCTATCAATTTTAGGGTGTGTAACATAGTTTTGAAGCATTCTTCACATAGTTCCAAAGATACAGTTTGCTCTTTTTTTGAAGAGCTGCTTTAGCACTATCAGGAAATCTGTCTTCCTGGGTCCTAGGGTTTAGGTCAGGGTTTAATAACTGTTATGAGGCATGATTGTAAACAGAAATGCACCTTGATATGGATTAAAAAAATCCCTGTCCTGGATAACTCTGGATTATTCTAACTCTAGTTAACTTCTTAATTTTTATGATAAAGAAAGGGAGTCTAACTTAAATAAGGTGGCTTTTTACTTATATTGAGCCTAGGATATGGCCAATATAAAAAAGAATTAATGATTCAATACAGATTATCTATTACGCCTCTGTCTCAACATTTTGAAAGAAAATGAAAATATTACCTATCATTCCTTAGGCTCAAAACTATGCTAACCAACTACGTGGGTAAACCTTCTATGACTTCCATTCTTCTCTCTGAAGATAGGCTGTTCACAAAGGATTGGGCAGTATTAGGTGACTGTGTAGTGTGTGTATTAAAAATAACAGAAGAGGTTAACTACTTTGGAAACACGTGTCATTGTTCCAGTGTTCCCAAAAACCTTCTCTGGAGCTATTTTAGTATTCACCTAGGAGAGAAACATGGTCTGCATTTCTCCTGGGTAAGTGAAGGTCTGTCAATCTTCCCTCTAGGAGTAAGTTTAGAACTAAAGGCTTTAACTGGGGTTTCGTAAACACTGCTTTCAGATTGGTAAAGGAAGGGCTTTTGTACTGCTCACTGAAAAAAGAATATACCCAGCTTTCTCTTTATGTGCCAATGAATAGTTTTTGTTTTTCTATCTCTATAAATATACTGGATTTTAGTTACCTTTTATTTGTATTTTCCTCACCCTTTCAATTTATACTTTTATTCTCCTTGATGGAGAAAACAAGAGTGAAATATAAATTAGGTAATTGCTTTCTCAGTTTCCATTACACACTTTCTGCTAGGGATTTTATTATAGCTCATTAATTCCTCAGTTCCTTGCATCTAAAGAGTCTTGTTACACCCATTCTCATTTGACTCTGATACTGTTTGGAAGTTCTTCACTTTTTTCCCCAAAAACCTCACTTCTGCTTGAAATGTGCCCTCCCTAGCACGTCCTGTCTTTTTCTGTGTTCATCCTTGACTGTAGCGCCTCTACCATCTTCGCTTTCCATAGCGTGTGCCCCATAGGCATAATCAAATCTGATTCTTTCTCTGCTTCATTCTTTTCACTTTTTAGAATTGCTCACTCCTCATAAGTCATATTCTCTTTTGGAATCTATGACTTTGAAAGTATAACTAACTTTTCTATAATTTTTAAAGCCACTTTACTAAATTCTAGGGAATATGACTGAGAATGGCCAGGGTTTCCTTCCTTTGCTTTCACCTCCCAGATTTTGAAACTAGTACTTTCTCCCTAGGTGGCTGCAATGTTAAAGTAACAGTACTTCTTTGTTAGTCAGAATTGAGTCCAGGGAGGCTATTCTCATTGCTTTTTTCAATTCAAACAGATGAGCACAAAGTTAATAATTCCTCTGATTTTCAGCTTTTAAAGTAATGTTTAAATTTTTAAAAATTTCTCTCCGAAATGTAAATGTCACCCATCCAAATCTTGCTTAGAAAGCAGTTTTATAATCGTTGTTAATATAGATTAATCTCTTAAAGTCAGAATATTTGGGAAGTGTCCTAATTTGGAACAGGGTATTTTCTAGTAAATATTCACAAAATCTACAAAATGTTTCAGAGTA
This sequence comes from Propithecus coquereli, assembly GCF_000956105.1. Classification (NCBI taxonomy): domain Eukaryota; kingdom Metazoa; phylum Chordata; class Mammalia; order Primates; family Indriidae; genus Propithecus; species Propithecus coquereli. Next base: position 1,033,249 of record NW_012153062.1, read on the forward strand.
TGTGATGCAACACTACAGTTAAAACAAATAACTCATTCACTAGATTTTATTTTGCCATTTCCTCTACATGATATAAATTTCTAATAAATGTACAGCTGAAGAACCTTCTGGACGCTCAATGCTCCTTCATTCTGAGTTTGTAGACGACTGCTGTGAGATCTACTTTTTCAAAATGTCTGTAATTGTAAAATGACCCATAAATAACTGGACTTAGATTTTAGGAAAACATTAGCAGTACTGCTCATTTGGATAGATGGTACACCTGTGTAATGATTTTTTTCTTTCCTCATTTATCTTCAAGAAAATGTCCTTCACTATAATTGTTTTTCTGCCTCCTAAATGTCCATATAGATACATATAGCTATGTTATCTAGTAAAGATAGAACCTTCTATTAAGTCTATCCATTAAAATTCAAGCAAATAAAACACATTTAAATATTCCTCCACTAGAAAAAGTAATAATTTGTAGGTCTGTATAAAGTGAATAAATTTTATATACACATAAAATTTCTCCTCTAATAAACTTTAATGTCATAATGGCAAGATTTAAGTTTGAATTTGGATCCTCTCCAGTGCTTAGAACAGGGCTTTGATGACAACAGAATCGTAAATAAATAATTTTTCATGAGGCAACTGACATTCTTAAATAAGACTGGTAGCATATGAAATGCAGTAATCATAGAACTGGTTATTTTTTGAAATTCTTAATAAGAAAAAGTTTTTAAAAAGCTAATGTTATAATTATTTTTAATAGTATTATTTATGATTGTAAAAAGAGAAAAAACACAAATGTGCAACTATTAGTAATTATCTAAGGTAATGAAGATATATCAATACGGTGTTATATGAAGATTGTGACACTATGTGGAAAAGTATATAAAACAAAAGGAAAGTATGGAACTGAAAATAATATATATTCACTTTAATCATCATGACACAAAATAAGTAAACATATGTGTTTTTATGTTGACACATTCAGAAAGCACCAGGCCTCATAACTCTCTGAATTCTTAGAGAGGGGGAAAGAAAGAGCCATGCAGAAAAGTTAACATTAATATCTTAACCTTAAAATAGTAAATTATTTTTCTATAACTATATTTAAATATACCACTCCCTAGAAGAAAGGGTTATGGGTGTTCTTTATTTCATCTTTACACATTGGAGTACTTTGCTTTTGTTGATGCTATTGTTTGTTTTCAAGGAGTCTGAATTACTTCCCTAACCAGAAAACTAAGGCTATAAAACAAGGACTTCCATACATCTACTATTAATAATAATTCTAAAATAAACTATACAAAGGATTAAACTATATTCTAAAACAAACTATGCAAAGAAATTAACTACATTCCTTTATTATATGAACTTAACTGCAAACTGCTTAATTTGGCAAAAATTAACATTACTGGAAACTTGGGCCAGCTGGATTGAGGGGAAGAAAGCTACCTCCAAGAGTTACAGAGAAAGTTAAGGGAGATGCCATAAGGGACATATAGAGTAGGACTGATTATAGCAGGTACTCAGAAGTGTAACTACAGTAGGCATATATTAAGAATCTGCTATGTGCTACACATGTGCTTTGACATAGCTCCCTATACTGACTCTAGTCTTCATCATAACTTTCTTTTGAATTCCCCACCCTTTCTTACATCAAGCTGTCCTTAACATGTTAAAGACAAAGAAAACAAAGACATTAAGATGATCAAAAGGCCTTCAATCAAGAATGTAAAGGAAATCAGAGCTGTCTGACATCGCCTTAGTTACACAGGTGAATTCACTGAACTGGGTAGATTCCCTATTCCCTTCTGAAGTTCTTGCCAAGTCCAGGGCCATTCCAAACCAATTCCTAAATAGCTGTACTGTCTTCCAAGAAAGCCCAAATAAGCTCTCAAAGTCTAATTGTAAGAGGATATAAGACAGCCAAGTGAATTCAATGATATTAAAATTAAGCTTTGATAAGAATATATTCTTCCAATTCATCACATTTGCCAAGGATCCCTTCCTCGCAAGCTTTCCTCACCATTAGCATCATCAGCATCAACAAAAACAGATTCTCTTGTGTTCTTACAAGGGAACAACTAGAAAACATCTATGTGCTTCATCCAACATGTCATATTTTACTGTTTTAGAATCCCTTCATATTAGAAGGAAGTCATCTTTTTTGGTTTCTTTGGTATTAATGTACTTTGAAATAATTCACTCTGTTCAATTGGATTTTTGGTTTTATTGCTTTGTTATTCTAGGTTTTTTTTAAAGATTCAATATATTTATCCTTAATGATTAGTCATGGAAAACAAAATGGGAATCATCATTTTACCCATTCAAAATTTAGTTGGAGAAACCTATTTTGTATTTGCAGTCAACAGTCTCACAGTAAATTGATAAATCTAAGAACATTTCAATATGACAATAATTGGAGTCTGATACAAACCCATGCCTCATATTTATAATCTGATTTTCCTCTGTCCCTTTGATACTTAAGTTTTAATTTATAAACAAACTGTGACCATTTCACTTCATACAAGTTCATCCAAAGGCAAATACATATATCCTATTTCATCGACCACATTTGGAAAAGACTCCTTTGGAAATTTATCTATGTAAATATAGATGAAAAAAGCACTTCCATTAGAATGTGATTGAACAGGGAATGGAAGGACTCTGAAACATTTCACTTTCCTATATATCTGAGATTTCTGACCTTAATAGACAATAGCAGATTGTTACTGTTTAGGCCTCAGTCTTTCTGCTAAGAATCCTTGATTATTTAAGAGTTCCAACTTCCCAATTATGTTTTACTGGACTGATGTGCCAAACCTGCTAAAAGGTTTTCACTCAGAAAAAAAAAAAAAAAAAACAAATAACTGGAGCTGTACAGGTCTTCTGAAGTTATACTAGAAAAAAAACAAGGATTCCTCCAAATTTATACAGCCAAGATGCAGTACACTTGATACATTTTTGTAACATTTAGAAATATAATACACTTGGGGGAAGGACTTAAAAATATAACACACTGATAGAAACTGCTGTGAAGAACAAACTTTGCAATATGGCACAGAGATGCTAATTTAACTGTTTCTAAGAAGATGGTGTTTTGTATAAACTAAATTCAATCTATGAGACTGAAAAAAATATATATGTTTATATGAGAAGTATAGTCAAAACCCAAACATTTTAGTTGGAGTTCTAAGAAATTGTTATGAACAATTCTCTTAAAAAAAGAGTCCAAATTTCGAAAAAATTGGCAGACCTTATCATTTAAAGGAAAATATATTAGGTATATTTGTCATGTGATTTTTATACCCTAATCTACTTATGTTTTATAATCATAATCATGTGTTATATATTGCATGTTCTAATTTTTAAGACATTCTCTTATAATATCTCAATTGATTTTCACAATTCTGTAATGTAAGTGTACACAGGTTCTACTGTCAAGGAGAGGTAAAGCTACTTCTCTGGATCGAAACAGTCAAGTGGTAATAAAGCCTTATGTTGATAAATGTGCTTTATTAAATAAAAATATTTTATATTTTTCAAAATCTGAGATTTATGGGAGATTCCTTTTACATACTTGAATTTACTTAAGGATGTTAATACAGAATAAAAATTAAGGATACATAGAAAATGATCTTACCAATTCTAACCACAAAACAACAAAAACAAAAAACAACCCTCAAATCTGTTCACTAATCTTTAGCCCACTAACATGAACTCCTAGGTCAGTTCACACCTCTGCCTTTGTTGCTGCAACAGCCTGCTAACTAGTCCCACCACGTCTAGTGTTGCTCCTCTCTGACCCACATACAGCCGGGGTGATCTTTCTAAAAGGCAAGTCTGATATTGTCACTTCCCTGCTGAAAACTCTTCAATGGCTCCCATTTCTCTTAGAATGAAAGATAAAAGACTAAATTTATATGGTGCTCTTCAGCCCACCCTTTCAACTAAACACTACCTCCACTCCTCCTTCCTCCAAAAAAGAACATCAGCTAGTTGAACATGATCTCTCTCACTCTGTTCTTTCGTGCATGTGTTTTCTCTGCTTGGAACTCTCTCGCATCTTTATCTGAAGTCCTCTCACTCATCGTTCAGGTCTTAGCATAAACATATCATTTGAGGAACCTTCCTCATTCCTTCTAGATTAGGTTAGATGTCCCTGCAATGTCTTTCTATACTGGAATTTACACCACTTTATTATGAGCTCTTGTTTTAAATGACAGTTTCCCTTGTTGACTGTAACTAGAAAGGGATTGTGTTTGTCTTGCATACTGTGGTCTCTCCAGGGCCAGGCACCAGGTCTGGTGAGAGTACAGGCTCAATTAACTCTTGTTGAATGAAAATATCAGTATCAATTAATCTTTCAAAATATACACTATTTCAATTTAAAATACCTTTAAACTGATCAGCATTGTGGACTATGAAACATAATTTTCTTAATGTGTCAATTTCACATATTCATTAATTCAGCTGAGATGAGGATAAAGATATATGGTTAAAATATACTTTCCAGAAAAAGTTTGTTTAGAATATACTGGGTAGAGAAAAGTGATAGTATTATAAAACTCATTAAAAAAATAACTTATTCGAGCAACTGTTAGTTATAAAAACTAAAAAAGAAATACAATCATTTGAAAAGCAGAATGATGACTAGGCTCTTTTCTGAACTTTTAAAAAAAAAAGTTGTCACTCTTTTGCTAATAGAATAGCATGCTCCTTAGTGATGATTTTTGAACAGCAGCTACAGAAGGCGGGGAAAGCAGAGCTCTAGGGTACAGGCCAGAATTGACTTTCTGCTCATTCAAACCTCTGCTCCTTTCCTTCCTTTGCAAACCCTTTATAATACAGAAAAGAGAGAGGAAAGAAGAGAAGATAGGAGAATCATTAGGAAGCATTATCAAGCGCTTCTGAAGAATTCCTATCCTTCCAAAATAACAAACTGAGGGGAAGACAAACAAAACAATGTTCTGAGGTGCCAAAGAAGCGTTTGAATGAGACACTGATTCTTTAATAGACTCTTTCAACATAGAACAGATAGAAAATAGAGAGAATATAACTTTTTAAAAATGAAGCAATATCAAATATCACTAATTACCTGTTCATAATAGTGGATATTCTCCTCAGCCATATCTGCAAATGCTGACTTGATATCATTTTGCATATTTTGTTTCCATCTTTCCCAATCTGCTTTCAGGGCATTATTAGCACATTCCACTTTATCTTCAAGTTTTCCAATCTCTTCTGTAAGCTGAATTAGGTCACAAAGAGATAAACTGATCTATGTATTCTTCCCATTAGGTGAATTCATCAAATTTAAATTGAACATTATATAAAAACAGTCTAAGTCTTTTTTTTTTTTTCAATGTCACTAGTATTTACCATGTGTATGAGTTGAAGTAAAAAAAACAAAAACTGGATTCAGTGAGGGCTGGTGAGTAGAGGTCTAAGGTCTGCCACTGATTAGCATTTGACCTTGGCTAAGTCTCTCAGATTCTGAGCTTCAGATTCACTATTTATAAAACAAAGGAAATTGAACTCAAAATAATCTCAAAAATTCTTTGTACTAACACTCTCATTACCACTATCATTTCTGGTGATAATATTATGTTAAAGTTTTATTCACTTCAGCTTCCCAGTTCTGTCCTCATTTTTCCATTGTTTTTAGTGGAGAGCTCAATTGGCTGAGTTGTTATAAGATCTAGGTACAGGGAATTAAATTGCCAAATTTCACTCAGATAGCTGGTAAGAGAGGCAGGGTTATATCTCAAGATGCCTGACTCTTAGTCCATGTGCCATTAGACAGGCTTAGTGTGATATTTATGCTTGTCCCTACCTTACCTGCCAACCTTTCAGAACATAACCCATTGATTTATTCTTCTATATTTGCATATTTATATATATTTATATTATAGTTATTCACATACTCAGCATATATTTACTAAGTGCTTTGTCTGTTCCAGGCATTCGTCTAGGACCTAGAGACTTATTAGTGAAGAAAACAGACAAAAATCCCTGTTTTACCAGAGCTTATACTCCACTGGAGAGAGACAAACTATAAGCAAGATAAATAAAATATGAACTCTCAGCTGGTAATATATGCTAAAGAGAAAAATGAAGCAGAAGGGAGGATAGGGAATGTTAGGATGCTGCAATTCTAGATAAGGCAACCAGGGAAAGCCTAAATAGGAAAACATCATTTGAATAAATATCTGAAGTAGATGTGAGAGTGAACCACGGGATTCTCCATGGAAATGCCTTCCTAGCACAGAAAACAAGGCGACGGCCTGGTGGGGGAAGCATGCTGGCTTTGCAAGCAGAGCAGGGAGACCAGCACGGTTGTAGCAGAGTGAAAAAAATAGGGGGAAAGAGAGAAAAAAGAGGGTGAGGGGAGTGGGAAATGATGTCAGAGAAGCAATGAATGTCCAGATCATACTTAGCCATGTAGTCCAGGGTAAGGTTCTTGGATTTTATTGAGTGAGACCCGAAGCCCTGAAGATTAAAGCAGAAATGACTCCATCTCTCTTGTGTTTTTTTTTTTTTTGAGACAGAGTCTCACTGTGTTGCCTGGAGTAGAGTGCCGTGGCGTCAGCCTAGCTCACAGCAACCTCAAACTCCTGGGCTCAAGCGATCCTTCTGCCTCAGCCTCCCGGGTAGCTGGGACTACAGGGATGCGCCATCATGTCCGGCTAATTTTTTCTATATATTTTTAGTTGTCTGATTAATTTCTTTCTATTTTTAGTAGAGACGGGGTCTCGCCCTTGCTCAGGCTGGTTTCGAACTCCTGACCTCGAGCAATCCGCCCGCCTCGGCCTCCCAGAGAGCTAGGATTACAGGCGTGAGCCACTGTGCCTGGCCCTCTCTTGTGTTTTAAAGAGGGAAGTATACGTCGCTACCATTTCATGACTGAGGGTATTTGTAAGAGGCCATCACGTAAGAAGAAATCCTATTTTAAGACGTTAAAATGTGAAAATATATGTCTTAGAATCAACAAGCTTTCTGAAGCTTGTTTGAATGAATTCTTTTAATATGGGATTTTACTTCTCTGTTCTTATTTTGCTGCAGCCTTATGTGTTTTCATTTTCCAAAGAATAGACATTTGGTGTTATATAAATCTTGTATTACCTATGGAAGATCTATTTAAGTGGTAAGGTTGACTTGTATGTGTTTGTGTGTTTTATTTTTTTCATTTTCTTGTTTCAGTTGTAGTACAGAACTACCTGAGTGAGGCCATTTATTAGTTTATGGGTATGAGTATTCTTTTAGGTAATTATTTTGTTAAATTTTAGAGAACATGTCTAGTGGGATGTTATTGGATAACTAATAACGGTAAGCTGCAGATGCTGGGGGATAATCTAAAAGTAAAACTGTTGAAGGCCGAACTCACACAGGACCTGGGTCTGCTAGGAAAGCTCGGGGACTGGTTAGATGGCCTCACTCCTCTGGGGTGTTGGATGAGTCTTGCCATTTGCATGGCCAGATGGAGATCATCAACAAAACGTCTCTCCTGCATCTAGGATCAAGAGGTACATACACCAACTGTAATCACACTGTTATTCTCCTCTGCTTAGGCTTTGCAGTCTAAACTTGCTATGCACTAGAGTGGAATTACTGGCAGACTGTCTTTACTGAAATTGGCTTTAGGGAAACACAGTATCTAAATCATACATTTTATCTTCCTCCCCTTCCTGATAGAGCTTAAAATGGTGTCACTGCCATAAAGGATTTACAATGAAGTTTTCAGTTTGCCCTTGGCAATCTGTAAATCCCCCTCATTAAAGCCCTTGCAAGTGGTGGTCAGGTTGGTTGGTGGTTCTGCTCTGGCCAAGAGCTACTGCATTCACAGAGAAGAGCTCAGGAGCTCATTCTCAGAACTTCGGCCTGGCCCTCACCTACAGAAAGAAGCTTTGCAGCCTTATCAATACAGCCCTGGAATTAAAAAGACTGACAGTAGGTTAGATTGACCTCAGTTTAAGTCCTAAGCTATGTGACGGTTGCGTAAGACTATCCGCTGAAGCCTAGTTTCTTCATCTGTAAAATGAACATAAAAATAATAATATCCAATTCACAGGGATTTTTACAAAAATTGCATTAAATAATGAACATTGATTGATTCACACAGTCCCTGACAATTTGCCTACTAAATGTTCTCTATTACCACTACCACCACTACCACCACCAACAGTATTAATTGGTTGAACTGAAACTGATTCCCTCTCCTCTTCTAGTATTTTGGTCTCCGGTAACATGTCACTCTTCTGCCACAGTCTAGGTCTTAAGTCAATTTCTAGTGCTGTTTCTTAATCTGTTCTCACCAGTGTAGATGATACACGTATCAATATGTATGATCAATTCTTGTTATTCTTTTCTGGCTATATCTATTTTTTTTCTTTGATGAGTTCTTCATTATTTTATTTAGAAAAGGAGAAAAGAAACATTAGGTATTTCCTTTCAGTAAATCATCTTCCCATAATTTTAATTCCAAGAAAAACTAATTGATAATAAGCACAAAACACATAAATTAAGGATGATCTGGTCTGTATCTTAGATGTCCTTCCCCTTAGTTGATTCAATTTTAGCATGTTCTCTGGTTCAAGGACTATGCATTTTGACTGTGCCATGCACCCAGGCTCTGACAGAATGTACATTCTCAACAAAAATTAACTGAGGTGGTAGGATGAGTTGTTAGCAACCCGCCAGGCCAGAGAAGCTCTTCTAGTGTCCCGCCACCTCACCAGCAACACACAGCAGGTTTCATTAATTCTAACCACTGGAAATTCAAATCATACTCTCTACCTGCAAAACAGCATGCAAAAGACTGGATTTAAAAGGATTTAAAGCTTGTAGAATTCTTCTTTTCACGAATACTGGCAGCAACTTAGCCCTCCGTTGGTGGAAAAACTGAAGAAGCAAGCAACCCTTTTTGCCAGCGAAATGTTGTAATGCTGCCAGAATAAGTACCAATAAAAGATTGTAGGATATTGCAGAAATGGTTTATGTTTATCAGCAAGGCTAATGGGTAACTTCCAGCTTCAGTTATATTCAGCTAGAAATTAACCACACAATTAAAAACCATTAATACTAAGGGCTCAAACAAAACAACACCCTTTTCCAATGGTGAGTACACATAGCGACAGTAACAGTAACAGCAGTAATAATAATTACTATTTACTGCATTTCCACTATGGGCCATTATTTTAAGCGATATGCTTTGTATATATTATTTGTTTAATCTGAATAAGCAAGTTGCAAATTTATATTACTTCCTACTACAAACTGGAAAACTAGGAGAAAGAAATGGCAGAGATAACACAGCCATTTGTGGTATAGTAGGGACTAAAGCCAAGGTCTGCCTAAGTGAAAGCACATGCTCTATTTACACTGACTGAACAGCATCAGGCATTGATTGAACTAGGGTTAAACTGATTTAGCTCTTATCTCAAGGAGTTTGTAATCTATTAGGGTACAGATATGTAAAAATAAAGCAAAAACAAAAGGATATAATAAAAAGCAGAATGTGATACATACCATAATGGAAGGAAAAATTAAAGTGGCATATAAAGATACAGAATGAAGGATTAATTCTGATTGTGGGGTAGGGGATACTTTGTTAATTCACTAGGCAGTGACAGGGTCAAGCAAACACCTAGCTGCGGGTATATCATGAACACAACCACAGACAGAACATGCTACAAAGTGTGACAAAAGAATGGACAACAGGCTGGTTTGGAGTCTGGAGAGGGCAAGGAGGAAAGTGGGAAATGCAGATGGACAGGTAGACTGGAGACTGCCCACTAGAGGCTGGAGATGGTATTGAGCATGGCGTGCATCTGCAGGAAATGGTGAGCCACTGAAGGTTTTGCTCAGGGAGAGCCGTACTTCAGAGAGATTTTTGAGTCAGAGGTATGTGAGAATTTTTCAAAGAGAAAGGAAGGAGGAGGGGAAGGAAGGAAACGAGTTCATCTGAAATGGGACCAAGGAGACAATCGTGAGCAGTGGTGAGGAGGATTTGGTTTGTTTCTACTCACCCAGCAGCTTCCACTCAGCACCGTCTAGTCTGGGTTAGGAACTAAAATGGAGGGCGAAGATATGGACCTTGACTTCACAGACTTAAGCCAACAGCAAGAAATTAAAAAGCATTTGGAAAAAGAAAATGTGAAGGGCATTTCACGTAAAGCAAACTGCAGGTGAAAGTTCACAGAAGCAAGTTTACCTTGGAGATTTCGAAGAATTGCGGGTGGTTCTTTAAGGTTGGTACCTAGATTAAGACTAGGGGGATAGCAAAAGACCAAAAGGACAGAGAGACAGGTGGGGCCAGCTCCCAAAGGGGTTTCCCTGGGGGTATTCAGATTTTCATAGAAGACAAGTGGAGTCGGTAAAGGAGTAGAAAACTGAGGGCAGTGGCAATGATCAGATTCCTGATGCCACAGGAACTGACAAGGAGGGACTAAAATGCTGGGAGGCAGAATCGGAGAGTCTCTTACCGGACTATACAGTGGGAATTGGGAGAAAGTCTGCATTGCTGATAAGGTTAGCTGGAAGAACAGGTAGGGGAGATCGGAGGGGGAGACAGGAGATGAAGGCCTGAAGGAAAGAGTGGTAACACAGACACTCACTGTCCCAAACAGTCTTTCAGGGTGAGGGACACTGTTACGTAAACATTCAAAATCATTCAGTTGCATACAAAGCATCAAACAATTTTTGGAGGTCAACAGGAGGCAAGATTACACTTAAGCTTTGAAACTCCAAAGTGATTCTACTATTCTAATTTGGGTGGTTTGGGCAACTTGGAAGGTGACATGGATATACCAACTGACATAACAATTGTACCCAAGCAGAGCTGAATATGTTAAATAATGAAAAATTAGAGCTATATGTCTAAAGAAGGGAGGTAAAACCACAAAGAAACTACCTGGAGAAGTGCTTTGTCCCTCAGAGCAGCTGATGTGCAGCTCTAATCCTTTGGGAGAGACCTCTCTCCACCGTCAAGGTTTTTAACTTGATATTTTAATAATGCCTAAATTACTTTAGAATTCCTTCTAGAACAACAACAAAAAAAATGGTAATGTAGCTCATTTGGAAACTGTTAAAACACTTGGTCCAATAAAATAAAGCCTAATCCACCCCATTAAAATAAATATATAAACCTGGTTCTATTTGTTGACTGTGACCACATTTGATACAATCAGTTACAGGTGCTCCTCCTCTTACCTACATCCTGATAAACCCACTGTAAATTGAAAATATCATGAGTCGAAATGCATTTAATGCTAGCGACACAAAAACCTGTAGTCCTAGCTACTCTGGAGGCTGAGGCAGGAGGATTGCTTGAACACAGGAGTTTGAGGCCACAGGAGCTATGATCATGCCACTACACTTCAGCCTCGGCGACAGAGAGACCTTGTCCCAAAAAAAGCCCAAAGGAGGGCAAGATTAAAGAATACAAAAGCAGTTCATGCTCCTCAAGAAAACCACCTGTGAGAATCATGTACTAAAAAGATAATGAACTTTATTCATTCAGTTAATAAATGTTTATTCTTGTCTACTACGTGCAAGCCACATTGCAGATGTTATGGGGAGATACAAACAATCTAATGAGCACAGATTCTTGAGGCACTTGGGGCTAAACAAATCTTACAAAAAACAGTATTTTTACATTTTGGAGTTTTCCCTTGTTCTAAAAAAAATGGTAGGATTAAACTCTTAATTGTTTTTTACTTACATGATCAAACTTTGGCAAACTTGTGACACGTTTCAGTAAAAATTCTTACTATTATTCTTACAAAGTAAAAATAATATTTGCTGGTATCTGAGAAGGAACAAAGTCACAGAGGAAGAAATTAAAGGAAACAATGAAGGAAAAAAACACTAAAAACTAAAAATAAGTCCACAATTAACATAAAAATATTAAATATTGAAGTAATTTTAATTACTGTACTTCATTATTTCTAATCCACGGAAAGCACAGTATAAGCGGGGTGGGAGGGGTATCAAGTAGAAGAATAAAAGATACATGAGGTTCATGTCATATTCCACCAACTGGAGGTACCTCAGATTCAGCTGAAGGGAGTTTCCTCCTGTACTTGTTAGATCAAGGTTATCTAGGGAATGGTCTGATGATCGAAAAAGTCAAGAACAGATGTACTGGGCTCCGTAAACCCAGCTACAGCTGTGAACCCTGGTCATCACGCTGCGAATGTTCATAGGTCACGTGGGAAAGCGGGGATGACAATGGAATAAACCCAATATTGGCATGGGCTCATGGGACCATTTCTACAACTGTAGACCATTATACTCTGTTTAACAATTATTCGAGTTTTGAAGTACATATGGCTGCTAACACGGCCACAGGAGCACTCAGGGCTCAAGCCCATTTAATCACATTGCAGGTTTCTCTCTTTATAAGCTCAGCACTGACATTAGGTGAAACCAATCAGAAACGCTACATATTTTAATAATTTCCATTAAAAAGGGCTTATATCAATTTTAATTTTATATTACTTTTACAAATTTAAATTTTCAAAAACAAACCTTCACAAAAATACAACCATCAGGAACAGGTCTAATATTAGAGAAAAGTTACATAAATCTATGCAAATAAGGTTAGCTTTTTTTTTTTTTTTGAGACAGAGTCTCACTTTGTTGCCCAGGCTAGAGTGCTGTGGCATCAGCCTAGCTTATAGCAACCTCAAACTCCTGGGCTCGAGGAATCCTACTGCCTCAGCCTCCCGAGTAGCTGAGACTACAGACATGCGCCACCATACCCGGCTAATTTTTTCTATATAGATTTTTAGTTGTCCAAATAATTTCTTTCTATTTTTAGTAGAGATGGGGGTCTCACTCTTGCTCAGGCTGGTCTCGAACTCCTGACCTTGAGCGATCCACCCGCCTGGGCCTCCCAGAGTGCTAGGATTACAGGCATGAGCCACCATGCCCGGCCTGGTTAGCTTTTTTAACCAAATGATTAACTAAAATATGAGAAGTAAAAAAATTCACAGAAAATTACTTTAAAATAGTATTTATTAACTTTATGGAAAAGATAAAAGTGATAGACCATTTTAAAATATTACAAGAGGAAAAAGATAGTTTTTTCTTTCTGATAAAATGTGAATGTGAAAATTATATCCCAAATATCTATTTATAAATAGAATATTACAAATGTGAATTATATTCTCACAAAGTTACAGTAGCAAATAAAGATTTTTTTAAATGTTAAAATGACCATGCTCCACAAATAAAAATCTCCAAAATATTTTACAATAAATAAAATTTGGAGACAAATTCTATAAAATGAGATTACTTGTATATTCATCAACTATATAAGATATAAAAACAATGTATCCAGAGTGTATACATTTGATCTAACATAAAACATTTGGGAACAATTGGGATTTTCTTCTTAAAGATTAATACACGCTTAAAGATGATTGGGTCAGCTTTTGCTCTTTAGACTTAAGTTTGATCTTTTGATGCTATTTCTCTCAATATGTTTCCATTATAGAGGTAAGAACTCTTAAATTTACTAATAGAAATAACAATTATTTCACTGAATTCACTCGCCTATTCTATGTTCTCTTACAATTAGAATTTGAGAGCTTATTTGGACGTTCTGGCGGAAAAGTGCAGCTATTCAGGAATTACTTTAGAATAGCTCTGAACTTCGCAAGAACTGTAAACGAGAAGAATTACCTTTTGGACAGATGGGCATGAAAATGGGGAACCATCTACCCAGTCCAGTGAAACATCTTTGTTATTAAGAAGATGACAAACAGCCCTGATCTCCTTTATATATGTTTGCTTAAAGGCCTTTTGATCGACTTAATGTCTTTGTTTTCTTTGTCTCTAACATATCAAGGACAGTCTGATAGTAAAAAAGGGTCAGGAATTCACAAGAGAGCTATGATGAAAGGTAGGGAGCTAAGTCCCAGCACACATAGCAGATTCTTAGTACATGCCTGTTAAATTAAGAATTCTGAGTACCTGCTATGATCAGTCCCGCCTGTACGCCATACAGTATCTCCCTTAACTTTCTCTGTCATTCTTGGAGGTAGCTTTCTCCACTCCAAACCCCAATCTAGCTGGCCCAACTTTCGGTAATACAAAAGTAGGATTTGGCATGTGATGCTGGTTCCTCTAACAGTGCACTTTCAACAACTGTAGGCTAGCTCTCAGCTATGTTTTTCTTCTCCCTAAGTGTCTGGCAAACTACATCTAAGTTGATTTTTTAATATAAAACTTTTAGGTTTAATTATACATGCTCTTTCACATTTTACACCTCTTATTCCATGTTAACACGTGCCTCAGAGTCTATCAATGTGTTTTCTCTTTTTCTTCATAAAGTAAGGAAGTACTCCCCAAACTAAATTTTAAGAAATCTAGAATATCTAGATCCAAAAACTCCCCTTAAAAAGGAAATGTATATTTATATCCAATAAACATTCCTTATTGCACTAAATATTCACTTGTTGATATTAAGGTACACATGAATATGATAAGTAAACAATCAAATGTAATCAACTCAGATTAGATGACATTCTCATTTCCAGGACATTTCTCTATGTCCAGTGCTCTGTTGCATGTGGAGAGAAAGATGTATAACTGTTATGAGGGAGGGTGGAGCACCTGCCTCAGTGATTGGTTCCCTGTCTCTTAACAAGAAATGCTTTTGGCTCTAGGTTAAGACTTGGAATCTACATATATCGGCCACTTAGACAGCTTTACTTTGAAGAAATAATATTTCATCTTTCTCAGCTGCCTTAAGGTATTAATTTGGTTTTGCCTTCTCCTTCTTTTTTATTAAACGACAAAAATTTCATAATCACACACATTTATAGGTCAGTGATCTAAAGCCTGGGCTCTGAAGTCCCATGAGGTGAAGTCCTAATTGTATAACTTCAGACAAGGTCAGTTCCTAGACAGTGTGCAGTTTCCTCACCTGTACAATGAGAAAGAAAATACTTACTTCATAGGATTGTCTTGAATAATATCTTAGCAAAGTGGGACTTAAGAATTTAATATATATATATATTCTAGGGTTAGAGGGCACTCCGGAGTGATTATGAAAAGATTATTGTTAGCACATCAGAAATAACCTGACTGAATCTGCCCTCTTGTTCACTTGTCCTATGTTAGGTAGTCCCTTTTGAAAGCCAGCATAAAAAAGGATCAATAGCCACAGAGGAAACAAAGAGCTATTTTATTAATAGCTCAGAAAGCTCCCTAGAAGCCTCAATGTGCCTGAGAATGTTTAAGGGTGAAATTAACAATGTCTCAGGCCAAAGAGTCTAAGAAAGAACTTCCTCCAAAATCAGATAGGCAAGGGCAGAAGGTTCAGAAACTACCTCTATTTTAAGAAATTAGGTAGACATGTCATCTCAATAAATTATTCCTCTCCAATTTAAGAAGCATTTGTATCTTGCATATTATGGAATGATAAAACCCTAAGACAAAATATGCAAATGGATATTTTCCCCCTGACTCTGGAAGAATTTTAGAATGTATTTCCTCATCACTAAAAAACCCTGTCCAGTCACTAGTTTCTATTAATAGTAACTAAAAAAACCTGTTGAGCAATGTAAGAAGAATAAAAGCAAAGACCCCCCTACCCCCGTACTTCCAAACATCATTTTAGGCCTTTAGTTTTTCTTGCCTATTAAAGATCAGTTTTAAGAAAATATATTAATTCATCCAACAACTGTTTGTTGAGCACTTACTATGTGCCAAGTATAATACTAGGCACGGTGCCCTTAAGTGAAATGTTCTCCTTCCTTACTTACTCAAATTTTGGAACACTTCTTTCACAGAGACAAATATTTACTTAACATCAAAAAAGTCCTCCCAATTCTGATACAGTTACATGACGAGACCAATATGGAATGTTTTCCCGTGTGTTCCTCAAATTGGGATTCCTATAACCACATCAATACTCAGTGATGGCTTAAGGATCGCCTAAGTCATGAATAAACAGGATATAATCGTGTCATAAATATTTTATAAAGATCACAAAAAATTTTATATTAATATAAACATAAATATATTATGGACTACTGATATTCAAATGAAACTTTGAAATAGGAGACCTTAAGGAAATGTGAGCTTCCCTTGGCCACCGATGAGTCTTTCTGAGATTTACTGGGGTGTGTATTACAACTTTCTTATACTATAGAAAGTTAATTCTTTTGGTAAAACTGTTTGAAGTTCATGACACATTAAAATGTGTTAGAAGCAAATCTGCTTGACTGCTGCACTATACATTTAATAAGTAATTAATATACTTTGGCATGATAATTCTAGAGGAGTTAATTGCCATGATTACCAACAGTTTTCTCAAAGTATCAATTATAAAAATTATGGATTGAGAAATCAGCACTCCTACAGTCTATTTCTCTAGGACTAGCTGCCAGAATAACAGAAGAAAATATCCAGTCAAATTTTTTTCAATCACTATGATTAATCACTGCTAAAAAGCAATCTATCTAGGGGGAAGTTTCACTTACCTCTCTAAGAAAGAACCACCCTTGTTGAAGATTTAATCATCAATCTTTTATCACTTATCCCTGACATTAAAATCTAGAACTAATGGTAAATAAACATCCTTTATCCTTACCCTGCCATTCTCTCTATTTAAAAGTAAGGTCATATGGGTAGCACAATTACAATTTAAAGTCTAATATTATGACTGAACCTCCAATGTCTAAACAGCTTATAAGGTATGCTCCTAATGCATTATTGACAGAGTTATTCTTTCATTAACAAATAATGGCAATCTCACACAAATTAATCTAGTGTGTTGAAAATTATGAGGCTAGCATAACCTTGCTACAAGAAATGACATCTCTGGTAGAAGTAACTGTAATTCCAAAGCATTCTAATTTAGAATGTTTATACAAAAGTCCTAAAAAATAAAAAAAAAAGAGAGCAAGTCAAATCTAGCAAAGGCCAGGTTGGGTTTAGCCCCAGGGATCCAAGAATGGTTAAAATGAGAAAATTTCTTAGTGTAAATCCCCACAATAAAATAATAATAGAGGAAAATCACACAATTATCTGAGTAGATACAGAAAATAATTCAATAAAATTCAACACCCACTTATGAATCAACCTCTCATCAAATAAGAGTAGATGAGAACTACCCTAACCTGATTATAAATATACAGGGAAAAAACCTATAGCAAACATCATTACTAATGAAAAATATTTTGGAGGCATTTACGTTAGAATTAGAAATAATGCAAGAATGTTCCATCACTAATAATATCATAATGTTTTTTTGCCAGCTTACCAACCAATGAAAAACAAATCAGAAAATATATTTATTGAATAAATGAAATAAAATTACCAATATGTACCCATGATAAAATTTTCTACACAGTCTACAAGTAAATTATTAAAATTAAAAATAATTTAGAAGATTGTTAAATAGAAAATAAATATCCAAAAGTAAATTATATTTCTATAACTCTGGCCAAAAAAAGTTAGACAATAAAATGCTTTAAAATACAAAATTTATGATATATTGAAACAAAAAATAAGGTACTAGGAATAAATTTAACAAAAGGTATAGAAGACCTGTTAGAGAAAAAAAATTAAAACTTTATTGAGAGATATTAAGGGAGACAAATAAATAGTGAACTATTTTAAAAAGTTTTCAATTTTAAATCTTCTAGCTAGTTTTCTTTAATTTCAGTTTAAATAATACTTCCTCAGATAATCCTTGTCAGAACAGCATTTATGTAGTTTTCCTTCTTTTCTTTTTGTTTTTTTTTTTTGCTATTCCCTATCTTAGTCAATCTTCACTTCCTTAACATTCATTAGAACTAGCGATTATTTTATTTATTTGTCTTATACTTTTCTGTTGGAATGTAAGTTCTGCCATGAGGGGCCACATGTCTATCTTGTCAGCATTATTCACAGTGCTTACACTATGTGGGAATTTGAAAAATATTTGTAGATTGAATGATTTTAGAAAAATGAAATGTTAGTAATGAATCTAAGCTTATTCCTCTACTGGCTTCCTAAGGATTATTTCTTTACACATTTAAGTACTATAGGAACTTAAAATGTGCCTTTACCTTACCTTAAAAGCATATATCACCAAAATTTTTGAGCAAAATAATACAATTTGAGGATGATAGTTATCTTTACTTAAAAACTATCATCATTGTTTTTCTTTTTAAATGGCTTCTCTATTATTTCCTTTTATGGAAAAAAAATCAACCCTTCAATCTATTTATTCAAATGCTAAAAATTTCTCTTCATAATCAGAAAAGCTGGGAAATTATCATTTTGAAAAGTTCTTGAAAATAATATACCTAAATACAAAGATTTAGATTGCCACTCCATCAGAAGACAATAGAAAATTCAAAAATTCAATTCTAATCTGACAGCTACCTCTTCTTAACAAGTATTAATTAAATTGCAGGGGAGAGATAAGAGGGCTCTTAACAATAAAATTGTATTATTTTCTGATTCAGGAGAGAGGTAAGATGTGTCTGAAGAATTAGGCACTTGATTATTCAATGCTGCTTAGGCATACATGTGATTACTAAGTAGTACCTTTTTTTATATAGTTATAATACACATTTTTCTTAAAAAGTGGAAACCCCTCTCCCTGAAACCCACTGCGGATTTTGTTATCCAAATGTAACTTGTTCAGTAAAACACAATGCATTTTCTAAAAATGACAAATTGAATCACAAAACACCAACAAATCAAGCCAGTACCTCTGACACCATTAACATCTCTCAAATAATAATTATGATTTCTTGTGACATTACAGGCAACAGAAAGCCAATTATTTAAAGGGTCACATTTTAGGAAAGGTAGAAATCTCCTTTGAGTCTTTTGCACAAATTATGGAATGATAAAACCCTAAGACAAAATATGCAAATAGATATTTTGCCTCCGGATTCTAGAAGTACTTTGGAATATACTTCCAAGTCACTAAAAACCCTGTCTAGCAATGTAAGAATAAAGGCAAAGATCTCCTTGTACTTCCAAACATCTTTTTAGGCCTTTAGTTTTTCTTATTTATTAAAGATTAGTTTTTAGAAAATATATTAACTCATCCAATAACTATTTGTTGAGCACTCACTATGTTATCTTTGCTGTAGTATTGTGTACACAATGCTTTTAATCAGGTGAATTCCCCTTGTGTTTCTTTCAGACATTCATTTCTTTTCTATCTGAATCCCTATCAAAGCACAGTAAACATACATTGGAATGAAGAGGTTCATTTCTTTGGAGGTGCTTCCATGAGTCCCATTAATACAAATCTTTTAAAAAGGAATAACGTGGCTTCTTAAAAATAAAATAAAAAACAATCAATGTCTTTTAACTCTTGAGATATGACAATTTTCCATATTTCATTCTGAAGAACATAATCTGAGCCTAGAAACAATATGCTATGTTACCATTAGGCATTCCAAGGTAAAAATTATTACAAATCCAAACCAAAACTTATTTCACAGGTCACACAATTTTCTGTCATGAAATATTTTCATTTTATTTACTATTTAACCAAACAATATCTCACTTATTGTCTCATTTAACTCTCAATATACCCCTGTAAGGAAAATATTATTTTTCCAGTTTACTAACAAAAAAAAAATAGGGCTTACTGAAGTTTAAGTGACTTATTTTGCAATTTTTGTCTAGAACCCAGGTTCTCTGAACTGAGATTCAAACACTCTATACTACAAAACTCCAAAATGGGGCAGATGAACTTCAGGGAATATATAAGACACCTCATAGCACCATATGAAGAAACTTCCATTTATATTTAACACTTATTCAAGGTTTTTAATGTCTACTTACATGCACAGTTTATAATGCAAATAAAATATTAGTACAGTACAGGTCAAGTATCCCTTATCCAAAGTGCTTCAAACCAGAGTGTTTCAAATTTTTTTTGAATTTTGGAATATTTGCATTATACTTACCAGTTCAGCATTCTTAACCTGAAAATTTGAAATCCAAAATGTTCCAATGAGCATTTCCTTTGAGCAACATGGTGGTGCTCAAAAAATTTCAAATTTTGGAACATTTCAGATCTTGGATTTTTGGATTACGGATACTGAACCAGTAGTACAAGTAAATAATTTGTAAATTAAAAATGTACATATATTGGGAGGCATGTTAAAAAATATATATGTGATAGAGTACATGATCAAAAAAGTCTGGTGACTACCATGTTAATTTGCTATAATACTGTATATATCATAGTTTAAATCAAGTGATTTAATCAACTGATATTTCTTTCAGACATTCATTTCTTTTCTATCTAAATCCTTACCAAAGCTAAAAATGTTCATGATAAATGACCTCTCTTATTTGATTCAATCAACCAAAACTACCATACACACAAAATAGCTCTTAAAGTTACGATATACCCTTTTTGGCACCAGGGACCAATTTCATGGAAGACAATTTTTCCACGGACCAGGGAGGGGTGAGAGGGATGGTTTCTGGATGATTCTAGCACATTGCATTTATTGTGCAGTCAAACCTCTCTGCTAATGATAATTTGTATTTGCAGCCATTCCCCAGTGCTAGCATCACCGCCTCAGCTCCACCTCAGATCATCAGGCATTGGATTCTCATACGGATCTCATACTAGATCCCTCACATGTACAGTTTACAGTAGGGTTGAGCTCTTATGAGACTCTAATGATGCCACTGATCTGACAGGAGGGGGAACTCAGGCAGTGATGTGAGAGATGGGGAGCAGCTCTAAATATAGATGAAGCTTCGCTCTTGGCTCGTCTGCCACTCATTTCTTGCTATGCGGCCCAGTTTCTAACAGGCCACGGACCAGTATGAGTCTGTGGTCTGGGGGTTGGGGATCACAGTCCTAAAACAAAGCTAGCCAATAGAACATTCTGTGATGACAGAAATACTCTATTCTGGACTGTCCAACATGGTAGCAACAGCCACATTTGACTACTGAGAACAATTAGTACAATTGAGAAACTGAATTTTCAATTATATTTAGTTTTAATCAATTCAAATTTAAATGTAAACAGCACATGTGGCTAGTGGGTACCGTATTGTGTAGCACAGCTCTAAAAAGTTGTGATCATATAAATGGAATAGCGTATGTGCTCAAGCACATAAATTAGGGATTCCCCCCCAAAAATATCCTTTGATAAAGATAAAATTGCTTTTGTCTTTCAAGAAAGACTCTAATGTTATTGAGTATTTTCTCAATCACTTCACTCTGAAAAACAAAATACTTTGGAAGAACTATTAGCCTAAAGCAAATTCAATTAATGGTATATTCGAATATATATATATCTTCAAATATATATATATATATTAGTCTACTGATAATTATTTTTTAAAAAAGAGACAAAGAAACAATGGATTACTAATTTCTAGGAAATGACTTCATAATTAAAGTGTTTATCATTATAAATATTTCAAAATTTACTTTTAGTAGAACTATAAACAAATAAGAAGAGCAACAAGTGGGGGTAGATAAGTCCTACCACATATAAAACATATTCTAAAGCCTCCATTATTGAAACAGTATGGTCCTAACAGACAGATCAAGGGAACATAGTTTTAAAATAGTCACACATAAAGACAAAAATTTAGTATATTTGGCACAACTGGAATTATCTGAAATATATATATATAATTGAATCAAAACATCATATTTATAATCAGAATTAATTCCAAATGGCTCAAAGGTTCACATGTAAAAAAGGAAAAACCAGGTGCGGTGGCTCATGTCTGTAATCCCAGCACTTTGGGAGGCCAGGGCAGAAAGATCACTTGAAACTGGGAGTTCAAGACCAGCCTGGGCAAAATAGTGAGACCTGATCTCTACAAAAAAAAAACAAACCAAAAACCACAAAATTATCCAGGTGTGTGGTGTGTGCCTGTAGTCCCAGCTACTTGGGAGGCTGAGGCAGGAGGATCACTTGAGCTTAAGAAATGTTAGCTATTATTATTATCACCAATTAGTTTTAGCATAACTTGTTGATCTGGTTACAATTCTATACAATAATTTCATGAAAGAAGAAAAAAAGAACTTTCACTTTCTGACATCATAACTCTACATGTTCCAAAGTGTTTCCAAGTTGCAATTTCCAATTTATTATGAATTCTAGGTGTATTTTTAAAGGGGATGAAAGAATAAAGCACCACACTCTTAAAATTCCTTTTTGTTTTGATTTTAGTAGTAGATAATTTTCACCTGCCTTCCAATTTTCTCCTTTCTCTGGACTTTTCAGATGCCCCCACCCCAATCAGAAAAAAAAAATAGCATTTATAAGAGATCAGGGAATGCAGAGCTAGGTTACAGGTTAACTAACTAAACATATAAATGTGGGCGAATCACCTAACCCTTCTTCTCCAAGTGTCCACTTCTATCCCCTTTATGCCATCATCGTCTTCTTGCCATTGCACTGGACTCAACACAACTTTATTTTTCCCATTCTGGAAACATAGTGAGCATTTAAAGGCAACTATCAGCTCTTTCCTTACCCTTTCCCTTCCTTAACAATTCAGTTATAAGCTTATTCACTGGGGCAGAGCAAGACTGATGTCCGTGCTGGTGGAGGATGGGGGAACAATGTGGTGTGGCCTACAGCAGGTTGTGACAGCAAGATGGGGAGGCAATCCCTGCAAAGGCCTGGAGTGGAGAGTAACAGCCCAAGCGGGGTGAAGAGGGCACCCTGTGGCAGTGGGGGGGGTGAGCCCGGCATGGGGAAACAGAACCCTGGAGTGGTAAAGTGAAAGCTTTCTCTTGTATGTGGCCCAGTGCAGTGTGTGAAAGCCCAAATGGAATAAGGAGAGCCCCCATGTAGGAAAGGAGAAGATGTGGTTGAAAGATTGGTTACGTACATGGGATTAATCAAGTAAGTAGATATATGAAGGATGATGGGAGCATGTTTCCATCAGAAAGGGAACTACAAATATAGAAAAAAAAAAACAAATCTAAAATGAACCCTTATGATTATTGGATTAAATTTGGAGGCACTGGTGTAAACTCATTGTTTTTTGTTTGTTTTTTAATTAGAGATAGGGTCTCGGTCTCAAACTCCCGAGCTCAAGAGATCCTCCCGCCTCAGCCTCATGTAGCTAGGACTACAGGCATGTACCACCAGGCCTGGCTTTTGTTGTTTCTAACCTACATAAATGGACAAATAAATATAGATATAAAAATGCATGAGGGGTGTGATTACACATAGATATACTCCCTAGCTCTGTCCACTGAGAAAGTCTTAGATAATGATACCTCAATAGCAATGAACACATCTAATGCCAAGATACTGCGTTCTAAATATAATTTTTTCCACTAAAAGGACCCAGGGCTCAATAGAGAAATGACTGATTCCAGGTCTGGGCAGGTAAAGTATAAGAGGAGCCTAGAAAGTTTTGTGTATCAAAAGCAAACAAGTGCTCAAAAATGACAGGAATATGTCAAAGGCCACAGAAGTCACCTTGAAGATGGCCCCATTGACCAAACTGGGGGCAATTCATATATCAAGTAAGTACTGATAATAGTGGACTGAATATTATCCAGCCATAAAAAAGAATGAAATCTTGTCATTTGTAGCAACATGGATGGAACTGGAGGTCATTATGTTAAGTGAAATAAGCCAGATACAGAAAGACAAATATCACATGTTCTCACTCATATGAAGGAGCTAAAAATTTCATCTCATGGAGGTAGAGAGTAGAATGATGTCTACCAATGGCTGGAAAGGGTAGTGGGCAGTGGGGGGATAAAGAGGGTTAATGGGCACAAAAATACAGCTAGATAGAAAGAATAAGATCTAATGTTTGGTAGCACAACAGGTTAATTACAGTTAACAATAATTTATTGTATATTTGAAAACAACTAGAGAAGTGGATATGGAATGTTCCCGACACAGAGAAATGATAAATGTTTGAGGTGATGGATACCCCAGTTACACTGATTTGATCATTACACACTGCATGCTTGTATCAGAATATCACATGCACCCCATAAATATGTACAAATATATACCCATAAAAATTTAAAAATCCACTTAGTAAAATAAAAAACCACAAATACGCACACGTGAATAGACTGAAAGTTTAAAGTGTAATAAGGAATGGGATACACATATAGTCTCAAAAATGAGCCCCACAAAGTATTTATTAATTATAAAGGGAAAAGAGTGATTTTATAGTGGAGAAGCTAGGCGGGCATCATCTTAATCAGTGATCAAAGCGTACATCATCATTAATGGGACAAATAATTACCATTCACTACCTAAAAAGAATCAATGGTGAGATCACAGTATTACTTAAGTGATATTCCTGTCAAACACTGATACTTTAAATCTAATCATAAAGAAATATCAAACAAGTTAAAATTGGAAGCATTCTACAAAAGTGGTTTGTAATCTTCAAAGGTGTAAAGGTCATAAGAGTCAAGGAAACATGAAGAAACTATTCCAGACTGAAGGAGACATCTAACTAAATGTTGTCAAGAACAGTATCAAACACTGTCAAAACTTGCTGGGGTCTGAGCAGTCGATAATAGGATGTATAAATGATAATTTATTGGTATTGATGGCTGTATTATGGTTATGTAGAAGAATGTCCTTATTTTTAAGAAACTCACTATTTAGGGGTCATGAGCATAAGCTTTATAACTTACTCTCCAATGGTTCAAGAAAAATAAAGTTCTTTGAGCTGTACCTGCAACTATTCTGTAAGTTTGTCACTTCAAGAAAAAAAATCTAAAAGCACATACGTATCAAATCACAACTCTTTCCTAATTAAAACCCCTCGGGGCTCTCTGTTGCAACCGGAAGAAAACTCAAAGCCTACGTGTTCTTCTGCTTGTTTCCAGTCCTCATGCCACAGACCTGCCTCCCTGTCCTCCACATTTCAGCTACATGGGACTTAACGAGGCTCCTGGAACATGCTGAGCTCCTTCTCATTTCAGAGAATCATGGATCTTTCTTCTTCTACGAACACTGGTCTCCAGAATCCAGGTCGCCTGCCCTTCCCAGCAGTCAGCTGTCCTTTCAAAGTCATCTCCTTAGATAGGCCTCCTCTGATCACTTCCCTTCCTGGTAGTCTTTAACACATTACTCTATTTTACTTTCTTCGTGGCACTAGTTACTATCTAAAATTATCATATTCATTTAATGTAATTTTCACTTATATTTAGTCTCCTTCCACTAGACAGTAAGTTCTAAAGGAAAGGGGCTTCGTCAGTCTTACACACTGCAGTTTCCCCTCCACCTAGTGTCTGGACATTGAAGCTAATTTGCTGATTGACTCTCTAGGATTCAATTTTCTCATCTACAAAAATGAGAACAAACTACTATTGACCTCATATGATTACTCTCTGGAGATATATGCAAACACACATGCACAGTGCCTGGCATACAAAATGTACTAAGTAGATCTTAAATGTGCTTACAAAAGGAAAGCACTGGTTTGGGCCTAGAACTTCTTTTAAAGTTGAATGGTGATATGATCGGAGCATTACTCTGACTAAACTGACTTCCCTACTGACTAAGATTCAGTAGTGAGAAAAGGCTTGCTCTCCAAACCTAGAAATATACAGGCACACCTCATTTTACTGCTATGCACTTTACTGCACTTCACAGATACTCTGTTTTTTACCAATTGAAGGTTTGTTGCAACCCTGCATCGAGCAAGACTATTGGTGCCATTTCTCCAATAGCATGCACTCAATTCATGTTTCTGCGTCACATTTTGGTAATTCTCATAATATTTTACACTTTTTCATTATTATATGTTTTGGTGATCTGTGGTCAGTGATCTTTGATGTTACCATTGTAACTGCTGTGGGGCGCCACAAACTGTGCCCATATAAGATGGCAAACTTAATCCATCAATGTCGTATGTGTTCTGACTGCTTCACTGATCTGCTGTTGTCCTGTCTCTATCACTCTCCTTAGACCTTCCTGTTCCCTGAGACATCATAATATTGAAATAAGGCCAATTAGTAACCCTATAGTGGCCTCTAAGTGTTTAAGTAAAAGGAAGAGTCGCACATCTCTCACTTTATATCAAAAGCCATAAATGATGAAGCTTGATATGGAAGTCAAGATAGGCCGAGAGCTAGACCTATTGTGCCAAACAGCCAAGTTCTGAATGTGAAGAAAAAGTTCTTGCAGGAAATTAAAAGCTCTACCCCAGTGAGCATATGAATGATAAGAAAGAGAAACAGCCTTGTTGCTGGAAAAAGTTTGAGTGGTCTCAATGTAAGATCAAACCAGTCACGGCATTTCCTAAAGCCAGAGCTCAATTCAGAGCAAGGCCCTAACTGTGTTCAATTCTGTGAAGGCTGAGAGAGGTGAGGAAGCTACAGAAGAAATGTTTGAAGCTAGCAGAGGTTGATTCATGAGGTTTAAGGAAAGAAGTCATCTCCATATCATAAAAGTACAAGGCAAAGCAGCAAGTGCTGATGTAGAAGCTATAGCAAGTTATCCAGAAGATCTAAGATAAT
The DNA here is from genome assembly GCF_000956105.1 of Propithecus coquereli. Taxonomy (NCBI): domain Eukaryota; kingdom Metazoa; phylum Chordata; class Mammalia; order Primates; family Indriidae; genus Propithecus; species Propithecus coquereli. The sequence goes on from NW_012153062.1 coordinate 1,059,707, forward strand.
TGATGAAGGTGGCTAAACGAAACAATGGATTTTCAATGCAGATCAAACAGCCTTCTATTGGAAGAAGATGCCATTTAAGACTTTCATAGCTAGAGAGAGAAGTCAATGGCTAGCTTAACAGACTGACTGCCTCGCTAGGGGTTAATGCAGTCAGTGCCTTCAAGTTAAAGCCAATGTTTATCTACCATTTAAAAAATCCTAGGGCCCTTAATTATTATGCTAAATCTACTCTGTCTGTGCTCTAGAAATGGAACAGCGAAGCCTGGATGACAGCACATCTGTTTACTGAATGGTTTACTGAATATTTTAAGCCCACTGTTGAGATTTACTTCTCAGAAAAAAAAGAATCCTTTCAAAATATTATTGTTCATTGACAATACACCTGGTTACTCAAGAGCTCTGATGGAGATGAACAAGGAGATTAATGTTGTTTCATGCCTGCTAACACAACATCCATTCTGCCACTTATGGATCAAGAAGTCATTTCCATTTTCAAGTCATAATTATTCTTTAGGAAATATACTTTTTAAGGGTATCACTCCCATACATAGTGATTCCTCTGATGGATGTGGACAAAGTAAATTGAAAATATTCTGGAAGTAATTCTCCATTCTAGATGTCATTAAGAACATTTGCAGTTCATGGGAGGAGGTCAAAATATCCACATTAATGGGAGTTTGGAATAAATTGATTCCAGCCCTCATGGATGACTTCAAGCGGTTCATGACTTCAGTGGAGGAAGTCATTGCAGATGTGGTGGAAACAGCAAGAGCACTAGAATTAGAAGCGGAGCCTGAAGAGGTGACTGAATTGCTGCAATCGCATAACAAAACTAGAACGGATGAGGACTTGCTTCTTATGGATGAGCAAAGGAAGTCTCCCGGAGATGGAATTTACTCCTGGTGAAGATGCTGTGAACATTGTTGAAATGCCAACAAAGGATTTAGAGTCTGACATAAACTTGGTTGATAAAGCAGTGGCAGGGTTTGAGAGGATTGGATCCAATTTTGAAAGAAGTTCTTCCAGTGAGGGTAAGGTGCTATCACATAGCATCACATGCTACAGAGAAATCTTTTGTAACAGAAAAAGTCAGTCAATGCGGCAAACTTCATTGTTGTCTTATTTGAAGAAATTGTCACAGGCACCCAACCTTTTGAAACCACCACCCTGATCTGTCAGTAGCCATCACCATGGAGGCAAGACCCTCCACCAGCAAAAAGATCATGGCTCTCTGAAGGCTCAGATGATCGTCAGCATTTTTTAACAATGAAGTATTTTTTAATTTAGGTATGCATATTGTTTTTTGAGACATAATGCTATTGCATACTTAATAGATCGCAGTGCAATACAAACATAACTTTTATAGGCACTTGGAAACTAAAAAAAAATTGTGTGACTTGCTTTATTGCAGTGGTCTGGAACCAACCCACAATATCTCTGAGGTATGCCTACAATAATTGAAAATGCACCTAATTTAGTGATATCTGACTGTGCTAGAAGGAAACTATTTGTTCTACATTTTGTGGAAATAAAATTTTTGCATTTTAGTACTGTTTAAACTATTCATGCTTTAAATAATATGCTTTATCATACCATTATTTATTCTCTAATAGTTTACACTTTCACATTATTACTTACAAAAAGTTTTACTAACACAAGTTCTAGGTTTATAAACATTAACTCATCTTCAAAAATTTTTCTTTAAAGTAAGCATAACTTCTACATGTTCGTGGATAAAGAATAATTAATATCTGCTTAAGGTCACGAGTTAAGTAAATCAAAGCCCCCTCCAGGCTTCTGATTGCCAGTGTGTTATTGCTCTAAGCATAATGGAATATTTATTGAGTGCCCAGGCAGGGCCAGGAGTGAAAAAGATATGTAAGATGGACCTTTAGGGCACATTCTTATTAACAAACAGTCTGAATTAAAAGGAAATTGAATCTAATTTGAGTTTCAGCATAGGACACCTGTTTAAACTATTCTATCTATGGCAAGCTAACCACACCACAAATCCAAAGGACATTGTAAGTAGAATTTCTTAAAATCCTGAGAAGAAATGACTGGAATTTTAAACTACCCCTTTTACTTATCCATCTGTTACTTTTTCTGTTGCAGTTAGGACAGCAAAAAAAAAAAAAAAAAAATGTTTCCAGAGAAAGACACAGAGCTTACAGTCTTTTTTTGGAAAATCATCTCCAACAATGTCACATTGCCTCTCTTTTTCCACAGTCTCTCATTGTCTTTTCCTTTCTTCCACCCTTCCACCCTCACCCACCACAAACATACACAGGCCTTATTCATTAAGACTGTAAGTTTAAAAATTCTCTTTTTAAAATTAGTAAACCTTAATATGTAGTTACTTTCCTAAGCAAATTTTATTAGTAAAAATTTTGAAAGTAGGACATTTTTTTTTCACCTCGTCCTCAAATATCTTCTGTCTAGTTTTCTGGGTAATGGTTACATGAGTCATTTGGTATTCAGGTTTGTGTTCACAACAGACATGCTGGTGTTTGTGGACTCCAAAAGAAATAACTAGTAACATTTTTTTTTTTTTTTTTGTAGGGGGAGTCACAATATGTGGTAAAAAAAATGTGTTGTTCTTTGAGATGATTTGGAATACTTCACCACTAGTTCTTATTAATTTGTTTCTAACTTATTCCATATTGGATTTAAGATGGTTTCCAAAATTGTACAAGTATAAAAATAGTACATAAAGACATTAGTGCAAAGAGAAAATGAGGATAAGCAAAAAACAATGAAGCCAGGGGTGAGTGTGACACACACAAGACACTTGCCAGATAGAAGTGCATCAGAATTGGTGCTCTCAAGAGTTGAGAAACTATCATCAAGAGAGGGATGAGAAGTGGGATAGGATAGGGTGTGCATGAATCAATAACACACCAGTTACTGAGAAATGAAACCCTGTTGCTGGTGCTGGGACATACGTGAAATCTTTCTCACAAATCCTCCTAAAAGAAAAGTATAAAGTAGTCAGTGCTGCTGATGCTCATCACAAAAGAACTGAGGTTCTCCTTAAAATGCCCTTCGTTATACATCAATGGTACAATAACAAGTGCAGTTTAGTTAAATAATTCCACAGAAGTCCAAAACACAACTTTTTGATAGTCTGCATAAAGTGAAAGACATCTTAAAGTATCTCTTCAATCACCTAGAGTGACAACGGGGGGGCAAGTGGGGATGGTCACTATTCAACTCAAGCTAATTGCTGCCTTGTTTTTCTTTTTTCTTTTTTTTTCTTTTCTTTTTTAACAATGTGAAGGTATAAAGTCTGACAGGAAGGACTACAGCTACAACTTTCCAAACTTTGATCTAGAAGAATGAAACATCCAATATATACTTCAAACAAAGTTCCTCAAATATTATTTATAAAAGATATTTATAACCTAACCCTGGTTAGACACTGGGCTAAGGGTTTCAATATGCTCATTTAACAACACTCTAACGAAGCTATCACTCACATCTTTTATAGTTGAGTAAACTAAAGCAAAGAGAATGTAACCTATCCAAAACTACAAAGGCAGTTAAGTGGCCTGTCTGCCACACAATGCTATGGTTTAAATCATACACAACTCTGCAATTGGGATTAAGACCTTATACAAATACATCTCAGAGACTGCTCTGTTTTGGGAGTGCCAGAGGCACAAAAATAAATGGTAGAGAGAAAAAAAACAATATGGTAAAATTCCAACTGGAGATCCCAGGCTCAACAGAGTCTTATTCACTGGGTAGACGTGTGTGTGTGTGTGTGTGTGTGTGTGTGTGTGTGTGTGAGAGAGAGAGAGAGATTTAATCAAAAAATCATTATTATCCTTTGCATGTTTATTTAAATATGAGCACACAGATTTTCTTTTTCCTACCACTCAAGCCAATGAAGCCCTGAATGAGAAGCCTGTCATAGAAGATATAGAGGGAGAAGAATTCTAGGTACTCTCCAGTACTTTCTTCTGGAAGAAGGTTGCTGAGGGCCTTCTTGACTATAGCATCACTCATTCACAATCCCAGATTCCCACCCGGCTGTGTGTATGCAAATCCAATATGCTGCTACTGTGTGTGTGTGTGTGTGTGTGTGTGTGTGTGTGTGTGTGTGTGTATCAGTATCAGGCAGTTATTAGTTTTTTACTCAGAATCCATCCTCCACTTCCCTTCTTATTCTCTGGGAGAGCCCCAGTTCTTTCAGGTATCCGCATCAGAGGGTGTATTGTGTCTGGTCTAAGTTAATTCTGATGGTCACATTTTCACTCCGTGTGCCTGGTTTGATCATGACTTTTCACAATTCTGGCCAAAGAGATATGAGTAAAAGTCTGCTGGATCCCTTTTAGCAGCAGTCCCCAACCTTTGTGACACCAGGGACTGGTTTCATGGAAGACAACTTTTCCATGGACTGGGGAGGGGGAGGAAGGTTTCAGGATGATTCAAGAGCATTACATTTATTGTGCAGTCAAACCTCTCTGCTAATGATAATCTGTATTTGCAGCTGCTCCCCGGCGCTAGCATCACTGCCTCAGCTCCACCTCAGATCATCAGGCATTAGAGTCTCATAAGGAACACACAGTCTAGATCCCTCGCACACACAGTTTACAGTAGGGTTCTTGCTCCTGTGGGAATCTAATCTGACAGGAGGCGGAGCTCAGGCAGTGATGTGCGCCATGGGGAGTGGCTGTAAATACCGATGAAGCTTCGCTCACTCGCCTCCTGCTGTGCAGCCCAGTTCCTAAGAGACCATGGACCAGTACCTGTCCAAGGCCTGGGGGCCAGGGACCGCAGCCTTATAGGATAAACTGATAAAGTAAATACACAAGAAAAAGGCTCTTCTCCTTCCACTGGATACTGTCATGCTCTTCACTGCTGTGAGTATGTGTATGTATACATGTGTGTGAGAGAGACACACGAATAGATACAAATAGACAAAAAAACTTGCTATGTCAAAACTATTTCTTTAAAGTTTCCTAGAATTAGAAAGGAGGCAATCTTTCTCTGTGTAGCATTTAGTATGCTATCAAGATCATCTGAAAATTAATAACCACTCTTTGAGGATAAGCGTAAAATACTAGTTCAAAAATAGCAAGTCACACAGAATAGGGACCAGTTTGAATAAACATGGTATCTGTTTGTATCTACCGAATATGGCTGTACACTTATCCTGACTACGATGATCTCATGAAAAATGCATTTTTTTTGCTCACATAAAAATACTGCTAAACAGCCATGGCATTATATCTAGATCCAACTTTCTGATTCTATGCACATATTGCTAAATGTCAAATGTATTCATATTCATTTATATCTGAATGCTGCTTTGAGTGGAAAACTATAAATCATCCATTCAAAAATAAAAATGAAATGAATATGCAGCATTATTTAGTACCACAGATGAACCTTATTTATTTTACAGTTAAGCAGTGAAGTGAATAAGCATATTTTCAAATAGTAGCTCTGACTCCGAAAACTTATAACAAAACTACAAAATCCACAATTCCTCCAAATATCTGAGTTGTCCTCATATTCTCAGTTATTATTATACCTCTATCCCTACAGTCAGAAATTCTCTTACTTTTATATAACAAATCTATTGCACTGAATATCTTCTTTATTGGTCTACATAAGGCACCTCAATATCTCTTAAAATATTTTATTACGTATACTTAATTACTCTATATCAAATTGTTTTTATAAATGCCTCATAAATAGAGAAGTGGTTAAAAAAGTTGAATGACCCTAATTAGATCTGTTTAGTTACTGATCCAATTATCGATCACCAGCCAAAGCTTCACCTCACCAGCCATTCCTTCTCTGATTCTTCCACTATCATTAACCTCTTAAAGTTGGAATATCCCAGTGCTCAGTCCTGGGACCTCTTTCTTCTTTCTTCTCTTTCTTTCATGACCTCATCAAATCTCCTGACTTCAATACCATCCATTTGCTAACAACTCCCAAATACATATCTCCAGCTGGACCCCTCCCCTGACCTATGGTTTTTCATATCTATCTCCCTACTCAACATTTCCCCTTGGGTATCTAATAGGCTCATCAACTTTACATGTCCAAATCTGATGTCCTCATCTTCCTTATTAAACCTGTTCTTTCCAAAGTCTTCCCCATTTCAATTAATGCCAATTTTTACCTTCCAGTTGATTAATCCAAAAGCCTCAGAATCATTCTCGACTCCCCTTATCCTCTCACAATCCACAGCCCACCACATAGCAAACAGCTCTTCCTACAAAACAGACTCAGAATCTGACCACTTCACACCACTTCCACCCTCGTCCCAGCTATCATGTCTCACTGGGATTGTAAGAGCTACTCTCCAGCTCCGGCATTCCCCCATCCCATGCATGCACCACATATACATCATCTTGTGTTTTTTCCCTAAGCACAGTAATCATCTTAGAACTGAGGTATGATCATGTTACTCCCCTGTTTAACTATTCTCTTCCTATCTCACCGAGACCAAAACATTTTAAGGCCCTATGTGATCTAACCCCTGGGTACTTCTCTGATGTCATTTCTCATAACTCGTCTACTTGCTCACTCCATTCCTGAGACCTTGGTCTCCCTGCCTTTCCTGGGACGTGCAGGCATACCTCCACTTTGCACTCACTTTCCCTTTGCCTGAAAGGCCCTTCTCCCAGAGATATTAAACATTGCCTCCTTGGTGAAACCTTCCTGATCCCTAATTCCAAATTACACCGCTCCTCAACATTTTCTCTCCTCCACACTTATCACTATATGCAAATATACTATACATTTTAATTATTTACCACTTATTGTTTTTTTCTACCCACTAGAATGTAAGCCTCATGAGGACCTGGCTTCTTCACCACTGTTTCCCCGGTTCTTCAAATAGTGACTCTCATATGGTATATAATAACATTCGTTGCAAGCTTTCTGTTGAATACTTCTACCTTAAATGTCATCTTATCATGACATAAAGTTGCCATCAAATTTCTTCTCTCTTTTTTTATTCTATAGCTCAGTTTAGACAGCCACTGTCTGCCCTCCTTAGAAGTTAGAAATGTTATAGTCACTGACAACTTGAAACACTGGATGTCCCTCATTCTTTAAGTGGCAGGAATTCTATCTTCTATGTATCTCCATCTCAAATCAACGCCCCTCTGTAATTCCATGGCCACCTCCTCGGTTCAGGTTCTCACTGGATCCATGCTGCCCAAAGCACAAAGCCAGTATTCCCCAACCCGACAATTTATAAGGCCCCCTTTCCATTTGACTGCAGTCCATCTTTAAGTCACATCCCTGCCACCTTCAGTACCCTTCTGCTCTCCATACAGCAGTCTGGTTTCCTCAATTTAGCATGCTTTTTGAGCTTCTACTACTTTTCATAATATCCATTCTGCCTGAAGTATTCTCCCCACTCTTCAATGAACAGCAACTAACAACTGAGTGCTTACTATGATCTGAGCAATTTACTTGTATTGTATCATTTAATCCTTAAACAAGCCTATGAGAAAGGTACTAATAATTTCTCCAAATTATAGATGATCAAATGAGGCTAAAAGAAGTTAGGAAGCTTGTCTTGGGTCACAGAGTTAATACGCAGATGAGCTAGGATTTGATCCTGGGTCTATCGAATCCCAAAGCCTAAATGACAAAACTCTAAATGAACAGCTGAACTGACCTTCAAATCAATATTCTGAATGTCTTCACTCAGTTTAATCATTTTCAAACCACTAATTTTATTGTTATGAGATAAGAACTACAAACTCTAAGAAGGAGCCACTTTATAATTGCCTAGGTAATAAAATCAAGGAACTGATTATCAAATATTATCTTAGTTTATGGAAAAACACATAACTTTTGTGGGCATATCTATGTGATGAGGCAAGGTAAACATAATGCCATTATTTCTAATTTCCAGCATATACAGAGTTACACACATGGTAAAAAGACCAGAGTTTTGTATCTGCATGCCACAAAGCCCACATAAAGGTCACCTGATATATTCAACATGACTTCTGAAATGTTACATCACTGCTATCTTTCTACCCAATAATTATAGCCTCGCTAATCTTTGCCCTTCTTCATAGAGCTTCATTTCACTGACCTTTTCATTGCAAGTCTCTTTGCTGGATTTGTATCCACCCAAAGGTGACTTCATGGAGCCTCTGAAAGCAGCCCTAGTAGATCTCCATAGAAATGGCCCCAGGGTTGTCTCCAAAGTGGCCCTGTCTGAGTTGCCATGGTAAATAACCAGGCAAATTGCTATATTCAGTTCTCTGCCAGGGTTGCCATGGTGACTGAAAAGGACAGCTCCTTAGAAGGACCTCACAAGGGCATGTTTCCATGGTGACCCTATCCTGCATATTTTTAAACAACTTCCCTTTGGTTGTTTTGTGACCAATCATGGCAGGTTCATTTTTAGAGTAACTCTGGAAGGTTGCTCCCAAAGATATTATCATAACACACAGGAATTTGAAAGTGAGAGGGTCTGAAACAAATTAACTGTTTCAAAATATAAACAGTGTCATTTTCAAATCCTTACATCGGTTCCTATAAATTTTAGGAAGGATCTGTTTTGATAAGTAACAAAAAATAACTGCGATGCCTCTGTTAAATGTGTCTGGTTCAAATCTTAATTAAAAGTATCTTGCAGAATATAATACAGATTAAAGTTTCAAATTTCTCCAGTCTTACAACATAACTGCTATGGTCAGGTATTAAATACTTTATAGTGGGCATGACACACAAAAATGAAATCATAAATCCAATTGATCATTAGTTGTAATGAGATGTCACGAAAATCTTTATAGAGCAAAAGACAAATATTTGCAAGCCAAATGAAAAAAGAATTTTTTTTTTTTTTTTTAGTTGAGTTGGGAAATCCTAGCCGTATTTGAACCCAAGCTATTTTTTTCTTGTGCTTTTGCAGTTGGAACAATCCCAACTAATCTTCATTTTAAAACATGAATATAGGCCATTCTGAACATATGCTTGTTTGTAAGCCATATTATTACTTTCCTGAAACTTTAAAATATGCTATTTTTCCTAGTGTTTAGTCAAGAGCAAAATCATGTCTAACCACTAATTTCAATATCTTTAAAATGATTTACCAAATAAAAAACAAGGTCTAAGTTCAAAAGATGCAATTACAACTTCTGAACATGTGCCCGCTCTGTCATTGTTCCCTCCAATTGACTCTTTAAATATATATATATGTTTCCTACTGAATGAAAAAGGTTAATTTGGGGTTCCCTCTCTTCTCCTCATCTTGAGGTTAAAATAAAGATGCTTTTTCCCTCGAGCTCTAGTTCCAGCAGTTCTACATTTTCTGTCATTCTAACAGATTCCTTTCTCCCACTCTGTCCATAGTGGCTCACTATTCCCCACTCACATTCCTCTCAGGAGAACAGAACTTCAGTTAACACAGTCAAGAAACATGAGGATAATTTACAGTCACTTTTTAGTGAAATCTTGGTGTTTTGCACAGTTTTTATTTTATAAAGACTTCTTGCTTCAATCCTTCGATATGTTTTCACAAATTGGAGTATTCACTGCAATTTTCATTCATTCACTCACTAAATATTTACTGAGTGACTATCATGTGCCAGGTAGTGTTCAAGGGGCTGGGAACACTCCAGTAAACAAATGAAAAATTCTGCCCTAAGGTGTTTCAATTATGGAGAGAGAGAAAGAGAAAAAAAATAAAGAAAACTAATTATGTTATAAAGTAATTAATGCTAGTGATAAAATTAAAGCAGGGAGGAAGGACACAGCGCCCTCAGCCAGGTTGGGGTTGGGGAGGCTATAATACTACTACAGATTTACAGGGAGCTTCGAGGACTCCCCCACTCACCTGACTTAAGTGTGCTCAACACTGTACCCAATACCAATTTATATCCTTAAGTTAAAGGAAAAATCAAGAAGTATCTTTCAAAGAGTGCTCAATAGAAGTTAACTAGAATAACAGTCAATTTTTCCTACTTCTATGCCTGCTCTCTGACAGGCAGCATGGTCTGACACAGGCAAGAGTTAACAATCACTGTCTGCATTTCAAGAGCTATAGAAACTTGCACAAATTACTTCATCTTCCAAGTCTCTTCATCAATTTTAAAATAACAATAATAATTCCAGTCTGATAGTATTACTCTGAAAATATGAAGATAGTAAAATATAAATGTAAAAATACTATGGGTAAAATCATGTATCTAGAATTTGCTTTAGAATAATTCTGCAAAAATAGAAAAATGAGAAGAAATATATAAAAAAATATTGGGGAAAATGTTGAGAATTAATAAAGCTAAGTTATGGATATATGAGGCCATTACATTATGAAATCTCATTTTATGTTTGAAAATTTCCATAATAAAGTATCTGAAGGAAAGGATTAAACTTGAAAACAAAGATAATTCCTTTGTAAAGATTTTTTACAATAAGTAGAAAAACATGTACAGAAACATTAACTTATTTGGTATAAATATCTTATAAAACTAGAAAAAAGTATATTTATTTACTGAGTACTTATTAACCTGGAACAGTGCTAGGTACTTTTCATACCTTCTTCTAACATATTACGTTCTTTTTAAAAAACTTAACTTCATACTTTCCTTGTAAGTCAGAAAGGCAGAAAACCATCACTGTTAAGCTTGCAGACTCACATGGTACTTAATATGTAATCAATTTTCAGAAGAAATTTGACTATCATTTCCTGAATGCTTAGAAACAATCATGTAATGAAGTTTGATATTGCAAATAAAAATTTTAGACAATGAATCATGTATGGTTACATCAAGAAACTTAAAAACTTACTAGATCAATATCTGCCTTTTTATAGGTCAAAGCTTCAACTTTGGAATCCAGTTCTGCTTGTATTTGGTCTCTTCTTTTCATAACACCCTTCATATCAAAACATAAGGGTAAAATAGGAAACACTTAGTTTTAATAATCTTTTCTATAACAAAAATATACATTTCAGCATTTCAGAATATAAATAGCATCTCTTCCCTAAGCTGTTAGTCATTCAGGGATATAATACATTAAAAAATTTGTTGTTGTTGTTGTTTTTAATTTCTAAAAGCTAAACTGAAAGCAAGTATTTAAGAGAATTTTTCTCATAAATATTTTATTAGTTTTCCCAGTGCACATTTTACCAGTTTAAGCACTATATGTATGTAACATTTGATGAAGCACTCTAGGCATGTACAATTCTTCAAAAGGAGCAAAGAGTAAACAAATAATCAAACAAAAAAAAAAGTGGAAACACTGGAATTATATACTATAGCATAAACTAGTTGCAGCCGAGAGGGCCGATAGGCCACTCACCTGGAAATATCTACAATCAGTGGCAGCCCTCTTACCTGACTCCAAAGGGACAGTGAATCAAACAGGCAATTACAGTGGGGAATCAGAAAACTAGTGTGCATTCACATCTTAAGCATTTTATTTTAGCTCAAAATGTATAAATATTCACCATTTAATCAAACTTTTAAAAAATTTTTTTCTTTTATTTTTTCACACCTGTGTCTTCTTTGACTGACAGAGTTCCATCTTGTTTTTTTGAATAACCATGATTTCATGTTTCAGTATTTTAAACTTAAAATACTCTTGTTAAGCAATCTGAGTGCAGAATCCACCTACATCTTTAATAATTTTTGCTGAACTTTTACAATGTCTTTCCTTTGATGACCCACTTTTCTTCCAAGAGATTCTACCTAGACTTCATAGATACAAGGACTCTTTATTTGCACTCATTTTGCACTGGTTTTCACAATATTAATCAAATATTGAAATTCTATTAATGAATACAAATGGCCTAAACATGCTAAAGAAAAAATAAAACAACTCAACCAGTAAGCGAGGAAATACAAGACATATAAGAGCCTTAACAAGACAGGCCTTCTGGGTGTTTACAGAAGGGAAGAGCCCAGACACAGATCAGTTACATGGAGGTCAAATAAGATGTTTCTACACTATTTGAATGACAACTGAAAAGCATTAAGGATAAAAAGTATCCTGAGAACCAGTCGGTCTTGTTTTGCACCTGGTGGAATCACTCTTAAGACATTCAAAAGTCTCCTAGTTGCAAAGAAATCAATAGAAAATTCAATTATCATAAATTCCTTTATATTTGCTTCAATGTTTAATCATCATTAATATCTAAAGACCCCTTCCTTTCTCTAACCCAAATGACTCATACTGTAATTTCGTCCTATTTATTTAAGGTCTGTTTCCATAAAAATGAAGTACTGTGCTTCATACGCATAAATATATTTTAAGTAAGAGGTTGCTTCAGAAGACAACTAGTGAAAATTACATAAATTTAATCATTTTTCTCAAAGCATTATTTTTCATTATTTTCACTCAGATTAAAGAAAACATTCTAATATAAAACAGCAACACAACTGCAATATAAATACTATGAATAATACCCTAGGAGTCTACAGAATAATTCTTTCTGGTTGCTCTTATAATTTTTCCACACCTTTCATAACATAAGATTTCAATTACATAATTTCCATCCCGACATAAGGAAACACTATTTAAGAGAAGAGAATATACAAATCAGATCTCGAAGATTTACACAAGGAGGTGATCGATAACAATGTCAAACCCCAGGATGTAGCCAAGGAAATTGACAGCGATAAGCAGGAGACTCCTAGCAGTGAAACATTGGAGGCCTTTGGGAAGCAGGAGGGTTTGTTCTTAGGGAGATCCCAGTAAAGTCAAGGAACAACAGAATCCTGAAATGCCCACACAATATTTAATGGCTCCGTCAAAGGAAACCTAACCATGATAAATAAGAGAGGAGCAAATATCATACTGAAAGAGCTTTTTTTTTTTACCAAAACAAGGCAAAGTAAAAAACAACAACAACAACAACAAAAAAAAAACCAGAAAAAGAAAAAAGAAAGAAAGAAAAGAAGTCCCTAGAAATCAAGAGTGCATGACAACAGAAAACAGACATAGCTCCAATTATAAACAGCAGAAGAAATGAGCTATATCTGAATACAAGCCAACTCACTCCCTTACCATCACCCTGAGACACCAGAGACCTGAGGGTGCCAATTTTGAGAGTGCAAAGTACTGTGGGCACAGAGTAATACTGGATGAAAAACATTAGCTTTGCAGATAGCATTGCTAAATCCTAAATATCTGGAAACCTTAACTTGAACTGAGGAAGTAAAATGCAAAACTTTGATATAGGAGGAATAAAAGCCTTTTCAAATAGTGAAAGAAAAACACTTTAACTTGAAAGATTTCTTTTAAAAGCAACTAGAAGGCAGAACAAACATCAAGATCTTACTCAAGTACTTTCTACATAATGGTACTAAATATGTTGCTAAATCAAATGTACCAAGACCTGGGAAAGCAATTCTAACATGAAAAGAAATCCTCAAAGCACTAAAAATTTTGTAAAGTAAAATTTTAAAAAAGGTTAAAAAAACTAATCATATTCCCTAAGTAAATCTTGAGTGAGGATGCTTCAAGTCTATGTATAATTTTATAAATTGTTGGTGTTGCTATCAAGTATTGTATACTCCTGCCTTTTATCAATGTATTCTTCCCTTCATCTATTCATGCACTCAGTGAACAAATATTTACAGAGCATTAACATGCAAAACATCCTGCTAGGATAAAAATATAGTGGCAAAAAAGCCCCCGTAGAAATAGAAATTGCCTATATAGGGCTTATAATGAGATAAAGGACTGAGGTAAAATTAGAATTTGGTGCTCTTACCATTAACATTTCACTATAAAGCACATACTCATGTACGACAGGAAGCAGGGCCTCTGAGAGTCCAGACATCCGTTTTTCAGTAGCTTTATAGCATTTGTCAATGCAGCTGGCAACATCATTTAGGGTATCAACCAGATCTTCTTCTGATGCTGACCACAAAATATAAATTGGGCCATATTCTTTCATTTCATCAAGATACTCTAAAAAAAAATTGACTTAATAAATTCTTCAATATACAAAAGTTTTCAAAATACTTAAAGATAGTAAGAAAGAACCTTATATCTTTCCTTGTGCACATGTTCTTACACATAAACATAAGAAAATGGATATTACCCTTCATTAAATTGACCATGGTAGTTTGCCCAGGTCAGTCTTTGAACGACTACTGTCTAAGTGTAATCAATAATAGCATCTCTTTTACTAACAAAAGTGTCCTAGCTTGGAAGATAAATTACATGACCAACATATCTATTATGGACCTCTGCCTACCACAGAACTATATCTGAGTGTCTCATAGGCAACATGCCCTAGACAAAACTTATCTTTTTCTCCTTCTTCTGATTGTATGTCCTACTTAATGGTAATCACTAACCAGAGAGCTGAGCAGAAAATCACGGGGTTATCCTAGATACATACTTACGCAATCACCAATTCCAATATTATTTCTAGATTTTACACTATCAATCTGCCTGTGTACCTATCTTTACTTCCACTGCCATCAGCATCTGTATCCCACCCTACTCCAAGTAACTCCTTATTGCTCTCCCTCTTTCCATTTTTATCACTGCTTATAAACATTGAAGGTTCTTAGATAATTTTGAAAGTTCTTTATGATCAGTCCTTACCTGCCTCTCCAGCTCTAACTCTTGAGATTCTCTGCCGAATACATTTTGACTCAAGCCAAATTATTTGTTCATTCATTAACATCCCATGATTTCTCCTAACTCAAACATTTGCACATATCCCTTCGCTTTGTCCTCTACCTTTTCTATTACCTGACAAATTACTTCTAATCCTCTAAATTCCCGTTCAAATAAATCTCCTCTGATTCTGTTCCAAAGGATTCTTAGTGACTTTTGTCCTCAATGAGCCTATCATAATTTTATATTTCTATTAAAGCGTTATCCCACTCTATTGTAAGTACTTGATAACTCACATACTTCTAGGCCACGTACTCCTTAAAACATGGGCTGAGCCTTATTATTTTTGTATTTCAAAGCCTGATATGTAATGTGTTCGATAAATATTTTAATATCAATGAAACAATGAATGAGTAACCAAAGACTATTCAATGCTTAATAATCCATATACTCAAAACTTTGAATTTCATTTTAAAATGTGAATATTTTTACATTTTTACTTTCCCACTATCAAATTTCAATGATAGCTTTTTGTGATAGAGAATTTATAAGCAGTGAGCCTATTTTTTGTCCAATACCCATATAAATACAATGAAATTCTCTGTATGTAACCATCTTACTACTCATTAGGATTTACTGAAATCTTATTAGTCTAAATTAAACTATTAAAACTTCAAAAGTTTGTATGATCAAATAAACTGAGAAAATTAAAAAACAAAAAATTTCAAAACAACAGAGATATTAGTTGTCACTTAATAAAGGTATCAGGTTTAATGACCTCTAGAGTCTTTCCAAATTCCACCCTACTGAGTCTAGGCCTATCTTTTATGTTAAATAGTGACCATACAAAACTAATCTTTCTAGAAAACAAAATTTTCCACTTTATTTCTTTTCTCAATTTGTGTTTATCAATATATGTCATTAAACTCTACAATGTTTAATTTTATATTCCCTAAAATTCAAATCACATCTATATGTAAATATTTAATGAGCTGTATTGTAATTTATCTGTGTGTGTGTGTGTGTGTGTGTATTTCCCAACTAGACTGTGACATCAAGGACAGGTACCATCTTAATTACTCCTTTAATCTCCAGCACAGAGAGGCATCATAACCTGTGGTCAATACAGTTTTGCTGAATAAACTGGGAAACACAAAACAAAATCAAAGGAAAAAATTTTAGTTAGAAAAAAAGAAAAACCACTACTTATGATTTATGATCACCAAATTATTCATGATCTAAATATGAATGAATCACCCTAAATAGCTTAAATTCTCAAAGCTACAAAAGAAAACATTCCATTATTTTGAATCTAATCTTGACAAGTAGATGTCACATTCTAAAGACTAAGAAGCCCCTCCAGTTTCAGCCAGTGGCATTCACTCCCTGAAAATGAGAGCTCAAATTACAGTCTATCACAAAACCCAGTTTTCATTTTGAGCATTTTACAAACATTAGAGTATATCAAAGATTTTAAAACTATTCCCTGTACCAGCAAATATATATAGTATTTGAAAGCCTATAAAACTCTTAAGTGTCAGCAGTTTCCAGAGGCCTCTCTGAACTGCTATATCACCAAACTAGGAATCTAGAATCTACTTAACAGAATTATAAACACAGAATCTAGTTAAAAGAATTCACTTCTTGAGATTTAAAACAATGACAAATGATAACTACAAGGGCAAACCAAGATGGCTTAAAACAAATTATTAAACTATATTCAGTCACCACAATGATCTCATTAAGTATCAATGCATGAAAAAGAAAGTAGAAAGAGGGCAAAGTACATTCAGCTATATAATTTTTCTGTATCTCCATTAATAATAACCAATCAACTCTTAATAAAGCAAATTTTTCTACCACCATTCCAAATCTTATGTTCATTCATTTAGTTTTTCAATCATTGAATAAATTTTAACTGAATATTTACTATGTTTAAGCACTAACTAGATACTAGAAATAAAAGAAACTTTTTCTAGATTATTCTGATGGGCCTTACAGTTTAGTGGAGGGCACAGACAAATAAGTCATCAACACAGGGATTTCTGTTTGTCTTTAAGTAGTCCCTCATCTCTAATACCAACTTATACTAGGAAATTATTTGCTACTCAGCCATCTATTTTTAATGTAGATATACGAAATTAGAGGATTAGAAAAAAAATATTCATGGAATTAGAAAAAAATCATCATGGAGTAAAATCTGACTTACAAACTGAAAAAAAAATAAAACACAGAAAATAGTAAAAGGAAATAGTGATAGAAAATAGGAAAAGAGACTGATTTTTCAATCTATAAAGCTCTCTGCCACACTTTGACAGGTTTAATACAGAGTACTTAAATAATTACTCTATATTTTCTAAAACATCACTTCTTTGATTTTAAGTATGGTCCATGTTGAATACTAGCTACATACAGCTACATCCAAAATCTTAAGTTCAGGGCTTACTTTACCACTGTTTTCTACAAATGGGAAGCAGAACAGCTACTGATTGATAAAAGCAAACGGGGACCGTGCATGACTACTTTCAAAATCACTTATGAATCAGAAATTTTCACAACATGGCTGGGCACAAGCCACACTTTTAAAGGTGAAATTCTAACTTAATGTTGCTATACTACACCAGCAAATGTGAAGATCGATCAGAAACTGAACAACTTTGAATCACATTTCAGTGGTTCTACGTACCTCTTTCTTCCTTGTAAATTCTCTGAGATATTTTATCTATCAAATTTATTTTCTGGCTAAATATTTCAATAAAGTTATTCATTTCCATGAACTCCTCTGGGCGGTTTTTAACTCCTCTCATTGAGGAAGCAACAGCTCTGACCGTTTGCCCCATCCTGCTTAGCAAACCAGGTCCTTGCTTCTTGTGAGACGAGAGTTCCTAGAAACAAAAAATGAAATATTTGTGGTGAAGCAAGTGTACAATATTCCAAGACTCAATTTAAAAAACCTAATTAGGAGAATAAAATAAAAATAAAATTGTTTCATATAC
The DNA here is from genome assembly GCF_000956105.1 of Propithecus coquereli. NCBI lineage: Eukaryota > Metazoa > Chordata > Mammalia > Primates > Indriidae > Propithecus > Propithecus coquereli. Next base: position 1,077,274 of record NW_012153062.1, read on the forward strand.
ACCTTTCCTTTTAATGCTAGTTTGAAGCAGGTAAGTTTGATTAAGGTATAGTTTCTCCTCTAAGTGTCAGTCTCCTTGAGAATATTCCTTTTTGAAGTATTCACGTAAAACAGGCATATAGTCTTTCCTCAAAGCATAAATCTTTAAAAGAACAGGGTTAACAGAGAGAATAGTGCTCAAGGAGATACTGAAGAAGATAAGAGGACTGATATGATACGCCATCTATATTTTATAACAGGAATTTAATGGAAAAATGATGCAGAGAAGATTTCTCAGGGCCTAAGTTACTCCCTGAAAAAGAATGTTGCAAAATTCACTAATTCTTTAGGTTTAACAATAGCTAACATTTATTGATAGCTTAAAATGTTCTAGCCACTACACTCATATTTTTATATATGTAACTCAAAGTAAACCTATGAAGTAGGTTCTATTATTTTTCTCATTTTCCAGAAGATATAAGCACAGGAAGGTTAAATAAGTTGCTCAAGATCCAAGAGCAATTAAATGGTAGAACAAGAATCAGAATCCTGGAAGTCCGATTCCAGCTGCTTTACTGGTAAGCACTAACCTGCTTTTACCTCCTTACCTCATTAAGATAGTTTGTAAATAGATACTACCTGACCATAGCTCTTCAACCAACTGAAGTGGGTAAATTGTCCCACCACCTCCACTGGCTGGTTGTCTGTAGAGAAAGATTTTTAATAAGATATGTAACTGGATATTTCACACTTAAGCTAGGAGGGACAGCTACAGATTTGCAAAATAGACAGAAAAAAATGCTATAAAAGGACACACTACACACAAAAGGATCCCTTCAGAAGTATGCCATATTTTGAAAGACAACAGAAAAGAGGACAAAGGATTCTGATGATGGTTATAGGACTTAACGAAACACAAGCTTGGGATCAAATAAAAATTGAAGAGTAAGACTCAGGAGAAAAACATCTTTAAATAATAATGCTGACTACCTAATCCACAGATAAAAATATTATTATGTAGTATTCACCAAAATATTAAATAACATATTATCTATCTTTATTCAGGTTTTCTTTCCTGATGGTCTTCCAGAAAACTACACATACAAAGTAAATTTGTTTATTTCCAAGTCAGTATGATTTTGTGTAACAGATTCCATCCTTGACCAGGCAACACATCCATCCAAGAGTGCTACAGCATCATTTGATAGAGTAAACATTATCAGAGACAGCACAAGTCGTAACTGGCAAACTATTACTGCAACTGTTAACCATACAGAATGTTTCCAACATTTGTCAAGGTTCTGGAGTCAGGCCCCAAATTCATTTCACATAAGTCACAAAGGGCTTCTAGAAAGCAGGACTAACTGTCAAGATTGAGACGAATCACTTTTTAGCCTCTACCACCTTGGCGACAACTGAAAGTATAAAACTCAACAATGGTTAGTAATTGTTTAATATTGACCCTTTGTCCTACCTATTATCTTTCTTGCTGAGTTATAGCTCACACACACAAAAAAAGAAGTAGAACATATAAGGTTTCAGTATTAGAAATCAGACCCCTTCACCCACTTACATAATTGAAGGAAAACCAAGGAGAGTATATTATCCACCTATCTGTCTATCCAACCATCCATCCATCCATCTGCTCATTCAATAAAGACTTTAATCCTAACTTAAAAAACCCTGACTCATTTTCATTCAAAATACAGTTGACCCTTGAACAACCCAGTCTGAACTGTACAGGTCCATGTATATGCAGATTTTTTTCAATAAATATACTGTGAAATTTTTTGGAAGTTTATGACAATTTGAAAAAACTCAAACCACATACCCTAGAAATATTGAAAAAAATAAGAAAAAGGTATGTCATTATTGCATAAGGTACATGTAGACACTAGTCTATTTTATCATTTACTACCATAAAATATACACAAATCTATTATAAAAATTAAAATTTATCAACACTTATGCACACACTTACAAAATGTACATGACACCAATCAAGAAAAATGTAAACAAATGTAAGGATGTAATATTAGATCATAACTGCATAAAATTAAACGTAGTACATACTGTACTGTAATAATTTTATAGCCACCTCCTGCTGTTACTGTGGTGAACTCAAGTATTGTACCTACTTAAAATACTATGTGACACTAATCATCTTTGCATGAGCAGTTCATCTCTCCAGTAAATTGGGTATTGTGGTAAAAAGTGATCTCTTGGGGTTCTCACATATTTTTTCATCATGCGTAGTGCAATATCATAAACCTTGAATAACACCATGGGACCTATATAAAGTATGACTAATGATGCTGTAAGTACTCCCAAGAAGCAGAGAAAAGTCATGACATTGCAAGAAAAAGCTGAATTGCTTGATATGTACCATAGATAGAGCTCTGCAGCTGTGGTTGTCCATGTTTTTGGACAGATAATTCATCTTGTAAACAGACAACATAAACTTATGATATCAATAAATACAGTACGGTACTTTAAAAGTATTTCTCTTCTTCATGATTTTCTCAATAACATTTTCATTTCTCTAGCTTACTATTTTGTAAGAATACAGTATATAATACATATAACATACAAAATACGTGTTAATCAGCAGTTTACGTTATCTGTAAAGCTTCCATCCAACAGTGAACTATTAGTAGTTAAGTTTTGGGGGAGTTAAAAGTTACAGTGTTGGACAAGAGGTTGTTTTTAAAAAAGTTATATGTGGATTTTTGACTGCACAGTGTCCCTAACCCCTGCATTGTTCAAGGGTCAACTCTAGCATCAATAAAAAAAAATGTATCTCTATCTGTTCAGTATTAGCTATATATATGAGGAGCACCCTGACATTTCAGCTACCAAGAAAATAAAAGTATGTATAGGTGAGAAAGATACAAGAATTCTGTAATGTTTATATGTAGATTTGACACAGGGTTACATCTAAAGGATATCTCTCCAGTGTTTTTTTTTTTTTTTTTTGAGACAGAGTCTCACTCTTTTGCCTGGGCTAGAGTGAGTGCCGTGGCGTCATCACAGCTCACAGCAACCTCAAACTCAGCTCCTGGGTATCTGGGACTACAGGCATGCGCCACCATGCCCGGCTAATTTTTTCTATATATTTTTAGTTGTCCGATTAATTTCTTTCTATTTTTAGTAGAGACGGGGTCTCGCTCTTGCTCAGGCTGGTTTCGAACTCCTGAGCTCAAACAATCCACCTGCCTCGGCCTCCCAGAGTGCTAGGATTACAGGCGTGAGCCACCGCGCCTGTCCTCTCCAGTGTTTTTTTAAAAACTCAATTTCAATTCAAGTACACCACTAACTGATTTGTAAAGGTAAACAAAAGGAAGCTATACAATCTACTATACATATAGATGCCAAAAGATTATATGAGTATAAATAAAAATTATTTACCCAAGCTTGTGCAGTGAGAAAAACTTTGAAGTCTTCATTAAATGTTAAAGTTGGATGATCAGCAATTCGGCTCAAAAATTTTTGTAATGCCTTCCTGCGTGTCTCAATGAAGTCATCATTAAAGCGTTCTACCATTCCTTTTACTATAAACTTTTCTGGCAATGGCTGAGGCAAAAAACAAAAGAAAAAAAAATCTGAGCATTATGTGGCACAAGTTGTAATTCTATACTTTTCCTTTTGGGAACATTAGTTGAACATCTAATCACTTCTTACAAAAATAATTTTTTAAAATTCACAATGCTAGAACCGAAAATGCAAAATCAGAACATATTATAATAGTTTTAAAAAATCTGTACATAGATTGGAATGTTTCTAAGATAAATGAATTACACTGAATTTAAAGGTCTAAAATTAGGTTTTGGCATTCTAAAAGAATCACAAGAAAAATGACAGCTATTCTATGAAGAAAACTTGCAAACTTACTGGAATAATCAGAGTGGGGTGTGCTTCTTCAAGCTTTCCCTTCAACCAAAGGAAATCTTGGTAACGTCTCCTAACTTCAAATTCACTGGAATCAAATTCCCCACGAGATGTCTGAAGAAAGTAGGAGAAAATAACAGCACATGCAATATAAGATAAAAGACATTTGCCTACTGTTATTTTAGACATTGTGAAATAAATGGGTCTCTAAGAAAAATTAACAAATCCTAATTATTCAGTGTTTGTCAGCCTGTATTTTTTTGTCATCTATTCATGCAGCAGATGAAACAAAGCAAACTTTCCGGTATTTCCAGAAAGAAAGCAAATATCATGCTTAAATTTAAAATCCAAACTGAAAAATCTGTCTTACAACAACCATCTGCCTTCCACAAGATTTTAACTACTATTATCTTTGGCACGACTTTCTCGCTAACAAGAAAGTGTGTTCTGAAATTAGGTTTGAAATATATTTCTTTTCTCAAGATCATCAGAATTCAGAATTTGAGGAAAGTCCTATTTTTGCAATTTGGAAAATAACCTGAATATAACTGAGAAAAATGTTTTCTTGGAATTTGCTCAAATGAATTGCTGTGCTAAAATTTGCTTTTGGTATATGAAAATTCTAACATTTTACAGAGTGCTGCTACCACTGTTTTAAAAGATGTAATTAATAGACATTTGATGTGAAAAGAAAATCTTCTTGTCATTTCTCAAGGAATTTTATTTTGGGTTATATGCCTAAACTCCTAAAAATTAAGCAAATACATTAAAGTATCAGTTCTCAACAAACCAAAAATCTATGCCAACACATATGACAAAAACATGGGTACAATATTAACCTCACTCCTATTGCCTGAATCCCAAGCCAAAAACAAAAATATGGGTTATCTAATGCACACTCACCTCTCATAAGAAAACAGTCACTCACACTAACACCTTATTAAACTGAATTTTTGCATATTAAAAATTACACGCAGTAATATTTATGTTGCGATTTTTCTGGAGGAATAGGATGGAATAACACATTGCATATATATTTCACACTCACCAGAAATATCAATCACCCACACAGATGAACACAATTGTAAATTTAAGCAGTTCAAATCAGAAGATGCAATCTTAATTATCATGAAATAAGGTTTGTGAAAGCTATACTTTCCAGTTTATTCTTTTAAAATGAATGTTTAGAATATCATATATCTTAGTAAAACATTCCATTTATAGGGAGAAAAAAGTAGGGGCAGATGAATGCAAAAGTCTAAGAAACCAAATGTTCATAAAACACTAAAAAATCTTAACTATTATGCAAAATGGTACAAGATATGTAAATGGTAAAAATAGGAAAACTAAATCTGGTGCCAACATAGTTTAACAATATACATACTGGTTGGTATGTGTACATATATATAAAAATACACAAATGCATGCATACATACATATGCACACAAAACATAGTTTAGGGTAACTCATTTACAAAAATACTTAGTACTTTCTTGTGCCAGGTACATATGTACAGGTTCACTATCAATTTCCAAGAAAATAAATTGGTATAACTAACAATAAAAGCACTCAATGAGCAGTTAAAATAAGATTGAGCTGTATATGTCCTAAAGAATATCCAACATTTTAAGTAAACATAAAACAATCTGGTATAAATTCCAGCAAGAATAAGCTGTAAAACCAAGTCAAATAATAGGTTAGTTCCATTCTCATCACTCTGTCATTGACTGAAAAGAATTCTCTAACATACTATAATAGAGGAAGAAAACAGAGGACAAAATACAAGTATCAAGAAGAATATGTTATTTCTTACTACTGTAAGACTTTATTCTGCTCCTGAAGAGTTATAAGAGATATATACATAGGAATATGACAAGGAAAAAACAGCCATTATCAGCTGGATTCCCTACAGCAGGGATTAGAATCATCCTTCCCTCTAATGGTGCCAAATTTGGTCATTAGAAGATAGACAAAAGCTTCTAAACCATATGAATAGTGGGTTTGGGTTTGATGACATATCTCTAACTTAGAAAGGACATGTGTTCTATAAAGTTCATTTGGAGTACAAACAATGCTTCTAACCTAGAATACAGGTTTTCATGGAAGCCATATTGTAAATGGTGATAAATTTTATGTCTGACCATAAAAGATTGGGTAGTTGAAGTTTAGTACTAATGGACTCATGCGATCTATACCCCAACACAACAACCTTTGGTCAAGTGTGAACACTTATTCTAAATGCTAAGGATTCAGAAAACATTTTTTTGAGGGAAAATGAATCTTAACAGTCAAGTCAGCCAACCAAGACATAACTTAACTCCTACCTGCACTTTGACAGGCATTTATAAGTTTGTCTTCATAATGAGGAAGTAAGAGGAAAGTCCCTTGTTAAATCTTTAAGTTCTTGCTTTTATATGTACAAATGGAACACGCATCTCTAGATCTCCAAAAGAGAAGTACTTCTTTACAGCAGTCACCTCAGATATGCTAACCTGGACAAAAAAGGGTAATTTCCCATGAAAAGATAACATGCCAGGAACATGGTCTTTCTGATACAATTATTAATAGATCATTCCTAAATATTCCTAAACAGGAGACTGGCAATGTACATATGTGCATATGTACATGTGTATCTATCCTTATCCTTAGTGTCCATGACTATAAATATTTATAAAACTAAATCTTTCCCAGGGAAGCCATCTTTGAACCTCCAAATTATACAGTGTACCTCACGCTCGTAACATCTTGTATTTTCCTTCATAACATTTTTTATTATGATTAAATAACTAGGCATATAATTAATTAATATCATAACTCACACACACACCCACCCACACACCTCCCCCAGATTAAAAGCTCCATGAAAGCAGAAGGCTACTTCTGTCAGGTCTGTCCTGATCACAGATGTAGTCTTAATAGACAAGCACAGTACTTGGGACACAATGGGCGCTCAATAAAACTTTGTGGACTAAATGAGTAAATGAATAAATTATAAGTGAATAGCTGAGAGAAGACTATTTGATACCATAACATACATCTGCTAGATGTTTATATATTTGTATCTATAATGTATATTTCAGTATATATATAGGTACAGTCTATGTACTAGGATGTAGTAAAAATAATGAGAAGCACCACCCCAGCACCACCGTTGCACCACCCCCCAAAAAAAAAACAGGAAGAAAAAAAGTAATGGGAAGTAGAACAAAGAAACTCAGTTTGTAATAGTTAAACTGAAAAATAGTTTTCCATATCCATAAATAGATGCACAAAAAAAGTGTAACAGAAAAAATATGCATTATGAAAGTAAACTGTCTGCACTTAAATCTCAGTTCAGCTAATTTCTCTCTTGTATAACCTTTGGCAAGTTACTGAGTTTCAGTGTCCTCATTCATGAAATGGGGGTAAATCACAATATCTAGGTTCTAGGATTATTATGAGCTTGAATAAGTTAATATGTAAAAAGTGGTTAGAATATTGCCTAGCAGAAGGTAGTCACACACTACTAGTTTATACACTGTAATATCACTACTACTGCTACTACCATCACTACTATTACAAGAGCAGTCCATTTAAAGTATAATGTAAATATGGATAACTCAGAAGAATAATATGTCTATGATCAGAATGAAATCCATTAAGGTGGCTTATAAAGAATGTCTTTCTGAGAGAAGCAAATGATGGGAAAATAATTTGGTTTCATAAATTCTTTGCTAGGAAGGATAATAACAATGGATGATTCTAACAGTAGTATAATAATAGAAGAAATCTGGCTCTATTCTTAGCAACATGCCCGTATTAACATATTCAGTTTTCATAAAGACCCTATGAGGTTAGCATTGTTACTCTATTTACAAAGGAGGAAACTAATATAGAGAGGTTAATTAAATTGTCCAAGAAACATGGCAAGGAAGAGAAATCAAGATTCAACTCCATGTGGTCTTGTTCTACTGTCTCTTAATATATGTATAAGATACTATAACTTCCTTCACTCATTCATTAAAAAATTAAATTGCTTACTTACTATATCCTAAGAATTATGATTACAATTATGGATAACTTAAGATATAGTTACCTTCTTTGAGAAGCTTGCAAACTTACTGGGAATAAACACAAATAAAAACATAGTTATCTACTCACATACTGGTAGGTGGCAATTACTGAACACTTATCCATGTGTTAGGCGCTTTGCTAAGTGTTTTGAATTGATTACTTATCCTAAATCAATTCTTAAAGCAACCCTACAGAACTAGTTTCTATTATCATCTCAGTTTTATAGATTAAAAAAACTGAATCTTAGAAGGATTAAATATACGCTCTTGATTTCTTTGCTATACTGACTCTGATGTTTAACATTTTTTTAAGAGTTCAATAGAACAGTATGAGAAAAAAGAAGAAACGTGACTATTTCAGCCAGGGGACAGTAAACAACTAGAGAAGCCTTCTGTACAGGCACCTAAAATTTTGAGTTGTGTACCGAAAAGTAAACAATAGTTCTTCTGGCTAAGAGGGAGAGGGGCATACCCGAGAGAAGGAACAGTATATGCAAAGTTAAGAGAGTAAGAAATACCCTAAATATTCAGAGAACAGAAGCAGCTCTATCTGAGTGGAGGGCAAGGTAGGAAATGAGGGGCCAAGAAAGGATTTTAAGAATTTGAGTGAAGAGATTATTTATATATAAATATATATATATTACATTTAAGAAACATAACTAGCAGCAATATGAAGGTTTCATTGGAAGAAGTGATTATAAGAATACTGTTCAGAACCTTTTCAGCTACAAGAGATGTACTTTTACGCTTATGACCAATACAGGTCTAGGGTGAGGCTTCATAAACAAAATATTATAACTTTAAATAAAATTCTAAAAGACTTCAGTTAAACAAAGGAATACAAATACAGATTGTAGTATTTGGTTGCTTTATTTTGCCTGAGTTAAACTGTCTTTTTGCAGAGCTTTGCTCTGGGATTAAAGAGACTTGGGCTCTAGATCTACTTCTGCCCTTGAATTACTGGACAAGTAACAGTATCTCACATAGAAGATAAAGTAGCTACTTGCTCCCTTTTGGAAAACAAGTAGTATGACATTTTGTAACCTTCAGAAGAAATGTGAGTACAAAATATTATGTCATGTTTTTAGCTATTTGCTTTTTTTTTATTAGCAATTTGAGGCCCTTTTTTCCAAAGGTATTTCTTTATAATTTTATAAACTAAAAACCTAAATGCTGTTATTCTAAAATGCACAAATGCTATAAAATAAGTGACTATTTCTCAAGTCAATTTGATTTTCACTGACTTCATACAGAACAAGTGAAGGGCACATAAGATGCAATGTTACCCAAAATGGCTGAAAAAATAAAATGCAATTCAGCTAAGACTCTGTAATGTTGAGAGTTATAATGAACAAGAAACACTTCCAAAAGTTCAAAGAAAGCAGCTATATTCAAGAAAATGTTCATGTAGTGTTTACCTTAGTAATAATCCTATAAGTGATGAAAGTTTCAATGGTAGTAACATGGCTTTCAGGTTCATCAACTGTGATGAAGAGATCCTTTAAATCTGGCTCATCTTCAAACTTGATCTGGTTTATCATTGATAAAGGGGATGTTGGCATCATAGGGCTGAAGGAGTTCATGTCCATCAATGAGGCATCCTAAGGAATGAAACATTCAAAAATTAATATCAATAGAAAAAATAAATTTCCCTCTTAGACCATCAATATTAATGAAATACATCAAAAACAAAAAGGACGATTGGACTTCTAGTTAAATATAGTAGGTTGAATGTGTATTTTTATCTGTTTCCTCTTAAAATCCCACCCAAAAAATGACAGTAAAAGAAAGAAGCAAACAAACAAAAAGCATAAACCCTCAAAGATTGCTATGGTTTGAATGTTCGTGCTCCCTCCAAAATTCATGCTGAAACTTAATCCCCAATGCGACAGTATTAAGAGATGGGGCTTTAGGAGGTGACTAAGTTATAAGGGTGGAGCTCTCATGAAAGGGACTAGCAACCTCATAAAATTGTCGAAGGGAACTAGCTAGCCCCCTTTTTGTCCTTCTACCTTCTGCCATATGAAAACAATAAGGCACCATCTTGCAAGCAGAAAGCAACCTTCACAAGACACTGAACTTTCCAGCACCTTGATCTTGAACTTCTGAGCTTCCAGAACTGAGAGAAATAAATTTCTATTATTCATAATTCCTTAGTCTCAAGTATTTTGTTACAGCAGCACACACAGACTAAGACAAGGATAAAAAGAAAAAAACTATAGCAAAGAAAATATGCCAAATACTTTTTGGAAATTGGAAATCTGATTGTCAAGTGGTAAATGAAATAGCAGTGCAGAGAAAAATGCAAAGTAACCTAGAAGAGAATGGCTAACTAGGAAAAAGCAAGCATATTTATGATGTAGAATTCCAGAAAGGCTTGAGAATTAGAAGTACCTGGAACCTATGGACATAAAGGTGGTGGCAGAGCTTGAGGCCAGGAGCTCAAGACCAGCTTGAGTAACACAGCGAGACCTCAACAAAAATTTTTAAAACTTAGCCAGGCATAGTGGTACACACCTTAGTTCCAGCTACTTGGGAACCTGAGGCAGGAGGATCTCTTAAGCCCAGGAGTTACAGGCTGCAGTGAGCTATGATCAGGCCACTGCACTCTGGCCTGGGCAACAGAGCAAGACCCTGTAAGAGGAAGGAAGGAAGGAAAGGAGGGAGGGAGGGAGGAAGGGAGGGAGGGGAAGGGAGGGAAAGAACAAGAGGATGGAAGGAAAGAAAAGAAAAGGTAGAGGAGGGGGGGAAGGGGAGGGAAGGAAGGAAGGAAGAAAATAAATATGGATATCAAGTGAAACTGAAAGTCCTGCATACTAGACAGAAAGACATCCAATCCTCTTCCTTCACTTGGTCTAAGAATGTTGGGAGGAAAGTGCAAACTTAGTCCTCATCTTAGTCCGTTTGGGCTGCTGTAACAAAATACCATAAGCCTGATAGCTTACAAACAACAGAAATTTATTTCTCACAGTTCTAAACTGTCCAAGATCAAGGTGCCAGCAGATCCAGCATCTGGTGAGGGCCTGCTTCTACTTCACAGAGGGCACCATTTCACTGTAGCATAGTGCAAGGGGCAAGGATTTCTCTAGGGTCTCTTTTGTAAGGGCACCAATTCCTTCTTATTTATTTTTTCAATTTTATATTTTTTTGTTTACAGAGCAAGAGCAAGATACATTCGTCACAGAGGATGAAGGCCGAGGGCACCAATTCTAATCATGTGAGTCCTACCCTTATAATCTAATCACCTCCCAAAGGCCCTACCTCCTACTACTATCACCTTGGAAGTTAGCATTTCTTTTCTTTTCTTCTTCTTCTTCTTCTTCTTTTTTTTTTTTTTAAGGGACTGGTTCTTGCTCTGTTGCCCAGGTTGGAGTGCAGTGGCACAATCATAGCTCATTGCAGCCTTAAGCTCCTGGGCTCAAGCAAACATCCTGTCTCAGCCTCCCAAGTTGCTGGGATTACAGGCATGAGCCACTGCACCCAGCAGGAGTTACCATTTCAACACATGAATTCTGGGAGGACACAAACATTCATACCACAGCACCCACAGTGGCCAGAAGTTTCCTCTCTTCAATGATCATTCCAGAGAAAGCTGACAATTATAGTCCCCTAATGAATTAGCCAGGTCTCTGCATAATCACTCTACATCAAAGCCCCTACTGTGCATGCAGAATACCAACTGGGCTTTTTATTGCCTGGTGCAGGAACTATCCAAACTATCCAGACATCCAAACATGAGGAAAGTCTCTGATGTGAAAGAAAGTCACACACAAACAAAAGAAAATCAGAGGAAACAGATGGAATAGAGAAACACTTAAAAAATAAAAACACTTAAAAAATAAAAACCATGAAATCATCAGAAAGATAACAAAAGAAATTAAATCCACGAATGAAAACATGGTGTTATAAAAAAGAACATTCAGAGAACAATAGCAACACCAACAAAAAAGGAGACTCATGAAAATTAAAATATTTTATCATGACAAAAACTCAATAGAGGGTCTGAAAGTCAGAACTCAAGAACTGTCCCACTACATAGAACCAAAAGAACGAGAGATGGAGACTGAAGCAGAAAGGATTTTTAAAAATTAAGGGATCCACGCAGAAAGTACCTGAATAAAGGGATTCCAGAAAATAAAGAATGAAAATGTCTTTGAATTAAAGTATTTCCAAGTTGGTAGGGTCTGTCAGATTTCCCAAAAATGAACAGCGATTGGAGGGTAAGTAGTATTCCTACAAGCATCCATCGCCATGACATTTAATAATAGTAGAAGTTTTCAAATTCCTGAAAGCTTTCAGAGAGAATATAAGCAAGTAAAATAAAATAGTAATCTTGGGAATAAGGATGATATCAGATTTCTCAATGATAACACTGGAAACTCAATGACAATAAACTAATGTCTTCAAAATTTTGAGAGAAAAGTATTTTGTACCCAGAATTATAAATAGCCAAGCAAATTGTCATTTAAGTATATAAATAGAATAAAGCCATTTCAGATATACAAGATTTCAAAAACTAACTTCCCATGCACCTATTCTTTGGAAGCTTCTTTACTTCTCCAAAATAAGGGTATATACCAAGAAAGAAGAAAGAGAATCTAAAAACAAGAGATCTAACAGAAGGTAAAAGTAAAAGGAATTCACTGAATGATAGTAAAAGAATGTTCCAGGTTGACAGCTTTGCAGCAAACCTAGAGAACAGCCATACAGACTGGACCAGCAAGATCCCTCTCCGGAGAGGCAGGGAGATGACAGGGAGAAAGAATAAAGGAAGAGGGAGGAAGGAAGGAGGAATAGAGGAAAAAAGAACAAGAAAGAGAAGGGAGCAAAAGGGGGAAGGAAAAAGAGGAAAGGAAGAAAGGAAGTAAAGAAAAAAAGAAGAAAGGCAGGGACAAGGGCAGGAAGGAAGAAAAGGAAACTGACAGACTACCTGATATATTTAAACAGGAGCCTGCTTATGTTAGGCTTATAGATGAATTATAATTGGTACAATAAAATTAAGAAGGAGCGAGAAAGTGAGAGATGAAGGGAGGGCTGAGAAAAAGAGACAGAATGAACAAATGAATTATGAACACTCAGGAAAGCAAAAGCTGTACAAGAATGAAAATATAATCATAGTTCACTATATGGCTTGGTTGTGAATAAAAATGAATTTCTCTTAATCCTGGGTTTACCTTAAAATGGTGATATAATTATATTAAAATGATGGGAGAGAGAAAAACATATGTATATGTTTGAGGAGATGGGAACACTGCCTATAACATAGCTTTAAAAGGTCAATACCATGATGGAAAAAGAAAGATGGAAGTGGGTCCAGATTGAAGGAGACCAAAGAGATACAACAGCTAACACATGATCCTGCATTTGATTCTGTACCAGAGGGGAAGAACATTTTTTTTCTCTCTCTCCCTAAAGAATATTATTGGGATAGAGACATTGGAAAGGGTCTGTGTATTAGACTGTTGTACTGTTTCAATAATAATTTCCTGATTTGAATACCTGTATTGGCACTGTGGTTGTTGGAGAACATTTTGGTTTTCAGAAAATACACAAAGATCTATTTAGGAATAATGAGGCATCATGTTTCCAGCTTAATCTCAATGAGAGAGAGAGAGAAAGCAAAAGTTGTGAAATGCTAAGAGGTAGGGAATCTTCATTTTTTTCAACTTTTCTCTGTTTGAAATTATTTCAAAATAAAAATATGTTTAAGTTTTAAAAAGTCAAATCAGTCTTTAAGGCTTAAAGAAAGCAAAACAAATTAAAAATAAAAATGCAGCATCCTCCTGCTCCATTCTGTCATTAACAGTTCATGATCCTCAGAAGGAAATTCAGAACTTTCTAAGCTATTTTTGTCCTTTGTTATGTTCCTCATTATAAAATATATATATATAGTTATTTTTTTTTATTTCTCAACTTTGATATTATCAATAGGTGTCTTACTAATGAGGATGAAGAGTATTTACATGAACACAGACTCAGAAGATTCCTATTTTACTCTACAGGTATATTCCATTAACATTGTAATTTGTTTTGATACATGAACAGTCCCAAATTTGACTGACTGGTGGAAGTCCCTCAAAGCTGGTACCTGTGTCTTCATTAGTATGTCTTTATTACTCTTTGAGCACTTTACTTTTTGGAATAAGAAGATGTTTCATGTTTATTTTATTCTTTTCCTTTCCCAGCCCTGGATTCAGACATTGCTCTGAAAGGAGTTCTGGTTCCTTTTAGAGGAGATTGGTATTTACAAACCAAGATATGAATGCTAGGAAATACATGTATGATACACATACATGTACACACATACAGCTCTAGATCAAGATCTATGGCTAAACAGAAGTAGATATGCAATTCCAAGAGTTCACACTGATATCTCTAATTCTAATTTGACACAATATGACTTATTCTAGCCTTCTCCCTTTCCATATTTATAACTTCTTTCTCTAGCAGTGAATGCCTGGCTCCCATTATCCTGAATATATTTACTTATTGGCTCCATCCCCCTGTATGTAATCTATCTCCTAACCACGCCGGATGTCTCTGCAGCTCTGACCACACAGGTCAAGGCAGCCTCATTCTCAATCCCAGCCGTGCTGAATGCCACCTCAGCCCCTATCTCACTGGCCACACTGGTCATTTGCTCAGTCACCTTCTACAGTTTTGTTTTGTCTAAGTTACAAAGAAAAGAAAAAAAAATGGGTAAAGAAGGGCTACATGTTATTTTTTTATACATATTTTAAAAATGAAACGAAAGGATATTATACAGTAAATTTTAAATACAAATAATGCTCCATTCATATGCAAAGAAAAAACTAACATTATCGATAGGACATTTGAATTATTTCTGCAGTAGTAGAAAGCATGTGTTCTCCAACTGTATCTATATGTTCTCTTTTAGATACATTTTTCCCCAAAGTAGGGATATAGATGTTAGAATTGACTTTTGTCTGTTGTTATGTAAGACTAAAGTTAACTGACATATTTGAAGATTAAATCTGCAACAAATTCCATTTTAGCTTAGCAACAAAGTTGGCCAATCCTGAGTGGAAAAAAAAAAAAAACAATAATTATAAAGGAGGCCAAAAATGGCTTCTAGTCCTGTCTCTGCCATTGATAAGAAGGCAACCTTGAACGATTAATTCAATCCTTCTAGATTAAATTAAGGAGTTGGACTTGATGATCTCCAAAATCTCTTCCAGCTCCAAATGCACTAATATAGTAAAATGTAATAAATTCTGATTTTTTTAAAAAATAAGTACTTTCTGTGAAACTATGAGTAGGGGAAAAAAAGGGTGAAATCATAATATGGACTTGTTTTTCCCTCAAACCAAATCAATAAAAATGCTTTTGAAGCATGGGTAATACCCAGAACACTGCTCAAAACATTTTTTCCACAAAAAGTTTAGCTACATAAACCATAATGCAACATTTAGGTAATCCTTCAATGCAATAGCAAAAGAGCTATTATTGTAGGACACAATAATTGAAGAGACAAGAATAACAACGGTCATTAAGATTAAGAAGGTTCAGCCTATTGTGATCACAAAAGATTTTGTGAAAGGATGGTAAATCCTTTCCTTTGTTTAGGCATGATTTGGACCAAGAAGTAGAAGACACAATAACAGAAGTTATTCCAGATGCTGAGATTACATACAACATGTATTTTTACATAGAATTACATATTTTTTCCATGTGACTTTCTGAATTTTTCAAACAGCCTAAAATAAACATATTTCGTAACAGAAAAAAATGTTAAAATTATTAGTCAACATTACACACGACGTATTCAGAAGAGAAACGGTAAAAACCATAGTGATAAGTTAAAAGAGTTGTCTAGGACATTTTGGCACAATACCTTAGATTACATTTGATTATTTCTCTTAACTCATCAAAGTTGCATAGTTAAATAGGAAATTTAAAAATATATCTAGAATCCACCGAAAATGGGATTGTTGAAATAAATTATGAGATGTTAACACAAAGAAATACTAAGCAGCCATTAAAAACGGAATTTAGAGTTTCTAAATAAATGTGTAATCAGCATGAACAAAATCTCTCTAAAGAACCATTTGATATAAATAGTAGTTTTGAAAGCTGATAAATTTTAATTTGGTGGGCAAACGTACTTTAAATTTCACTGACGCTGCGTACAACCATGTGCTTTGGCATTCTCTGCTCACCCTCCTAACCTACCACAGCCCACTTCTTTTACCTACTACATAATTTAGCATTCTATTTCTTCTGCACAAAATGTATCCTTTTGTAGACTGGGAAAGATCTGCATGCATTTACAAAGGCTCACGATTCCAATGAGTATAGTGTGGTGTCATAAAAATATGTTTCAATATCTAGCAAAGGAAGAAAATTACAGACTGAAATTTAGCAACATCCAAGATTTCAGCAAAGAAGGATTTAAATTACTATGAATCACTCAAAAGCATTCTTAAAACCTCAATAAAACTGACTATCCAAAGTGTTTTATATTCACTTCAAAAAAAGGAAAAAAATATACTGACAATACTTAAAAGACTTACATTTGGATGTGAATAACTGAAGAAAATAGGTGTTTGAGAAGACCCAAAGAAGCAATTAACCAAAAAGAACTCCATTTAACCTTTTGTGGTTGATGCTTTTCAGGAGAAATGGATCATTAAAATCTGTTGTTTCCAAACAAAGGTCTCACCTCCACAATAATGTGTGTTTGCAAGGGAGCATGTGCATGCACGTGTGTGTGTGTGTGTGTGTGTGTGTGTGTGTGTGTGTGTGTGTCTTTCTCTCTCTCTTTCTCCCTCTCTCTATCTCTCACCACTTGGATATATGCCCATTATCCTAAGGTCATTTAAACAATAAAATTACATTTTTAAATTTCTTCTTCAAGAGATTAAGGCAGAATAAAAATTATCCGTGTGACAAATCTCCATTTTTTAAATAACGTTTAAAACCTTTGTTATAGCTAGTTTAGTGGAAAAAAAACACAAAACCAAGAAAATCTTCCAACGGCTTCAGGCTGAGACCTAAATGTGTGTAACAGAGAAGAAAGACTGATATATTCCAAGAATTCACTGTTTTTTATCCTTACTCCAAAACAACACATCCACTGTGAGGGAAACCACTTCAGTAACTTCACTGAAATAGACTAGAGTGGTATTAGCATGATATTAGAACGTATTAGCAAAATCACTTACAAATTAAGTGTAAATTTATCTGTTCTTACTCTTGGCTTATTATAAGCATTGTTATGGGTTGAATTGTGTCCCCCCAAATTCATACATTAAACTCTAAACCTCCAGGTACCTCATTCAGAATGTGATCTTATTTGGAGAGAGGATCCCTATAGACATGATTAAGTTAAAATTAATTAAGGTCATTAGGATGGGCCGTAATCCAATATGACTAGTATCTTTATTTTTAGAGGAGGCAGGGATTTAGACACAGAAACATGCAAAAAGGAGGAGGGAAGAAACACACATAGGAAGATGATAGCTATATACAAGCCAGGTTGAGAGGCCTGAAACAGATCCTTTCCTCATGGCCCTCAGAAGAAAGCAACTCTGCCGACCCCTTGATTTCAGACTTCCAGCCTCCACAACATTTCTGTTGTTTAAGACACCCTGTCAGTGGTAGTTTGTTACAGCAACCCTAGCAAACTAATACAGCATTTCTGCACCTAAAGTTGCACACAACAAAAATTTGAGAGCACAAGCAAGGGTACAAGGAAGGAAGAAATCACGATTAAAATACTTCATCCTTGCTCCATTCATTCATTCTTTTTACAGGATAATAATCAAATCCAGGAATTCTGGGTTTTTGCCTCCCTCCTTTAGTGTTATTTGATGGTTCCTAAGTTCTACTACTGAAGTAAACAAAATACATAGCTGAAATTTAAAACAAATGATGGTTGGGCAATATTTGAGTGCTCCAGAGATAAACACCAAAAGAAATAGGTTAAAAGATGTAGCATGACCTCTCTAAGAGGTGTCCTTCATTACTGTCCCTCACTGAAATGCCACTCAGGAATGTCTCATAAATATAACATGAATTACTCTGATAATACTAAATCGCATCCACCATCTGTGCACAAACAGCTATTTTCTTTTTACAAGTAGAAGGAAAAAAAATCAATGTGAGAAGTGTGATAAATCAGAATACTGGCATGAAAACGCCATGCAAATAAAATTGCTGATGCACAAGAAACACACACACCAAGAGACATCTGGTAAAAAAACAACTTAAAGTGGAAAGAGTTTGAGAAACCATGTTGTTAAGAGGGACACTCATCTTGATAGGCCTAAATTTAGACTTGCCAGCTGTGTTTTGGTTTACAAATCCTTCCAATCTGCCCACTTATAATAATAATAAAAAATGAGAAAGGCTTTCTTTCTGTGGAGCACTGTTGAAAATGTGATTGGGGGGGAAGCTAGCCTCTGTCATGTTCTATAAAGGGGCATACAACACTCAAATCTTATCTGACATGATTTCCATTGCTATGTAGTATATACACCCTTCTACGCATATTCCACAATTTATTTATCTATTCTTCTACTTCTAGTTTTTTCTCACAGTGGTACCTTGAATGTACTTGTACTCCCTCAGGTTTTGTGCACTACAGAGCTATATATTGACCATAGAAATTTTTCAAATAATTTTGACATAATTTTCCCTCTGGCAGAAAATTTTAAAAGTGACATATTAAAAGAAAAGGTCTCCTTAATCAGGCATTGCTAAACTTAATCTAACTTTAGACATGTACCAGCTGTGTGAATTTGGTCAAGTGACTTTACTTTTCTGAGGTTCAGTTTTCTCACCTGCAACTTCTTAGAGAGGTCAGACCTCACCTTGGATCATGAAAGATTAAAAAGAGATAATAAAAGTGATATATGCAATGTCAACTTGAAGGCTTTATATGAATTATTTTATGTAAATCTTACCACAATCCCTTAGAGTATATTTTTCCCTCTTTTTAACCAGATAGAAATACTATGAGTAGGTGCTCTTTTCCCCCTTGTTTTCAAATGAGGACATAGGTTAAATCACATGTTCGAACTCTTAACTGCTATCAATTAGAGGACCTCTTAATGCCAATAAGTCAAACTTACATCAAAATATGACAGGGATCCCTGGAAGTCATCACTGAATTCATTTTGTTTTCAGTTTCCCATGAAATTAAATGGAAATCTAAGGCCAGAATAAATAAATGTATTAATATATGGTCAATATATAGCTCTGTAGTGCACAAAACCTGAGGAAGTACAAGTACATTCAAGGTAGCACTGTTGGAAATCAGAAAAAATTAGAAATAGAGGAATAAATAAATAAACTGTGGAATATGCATATAAGGGTGTGTATAATACATAGCAATGAAAATCAACTACAGTCTCATACAAAAACATGGATAAATCTCAAACTAAGTATTAGGAGGAAAAAGCAAATCACAGAAGAATTCACAAAGAATGATGTTATTTTTAAAAGTCCTAAAACATACAAGGTCCAAATCTTTACAAGGCATAAATCTTTAAAATATATTGCTTCAAGATACATATTTAAATTTGCATAAAAACCAAACAAATGACAAACACAAAATTCAGATTATTAGTGTTTTTAAATATGAGAAAGAGAGATAATCTTAGGAGGAACACAGAGGATGTCAAAATTTTTGGATGTGTTTGATTTCTTAAGCTGAGGGGTGGTACATGGATGCAAATTTTATTATCCTATTACCAGAAGTCTGCAGACATTTTCCATACAGGACCAGATAATAGATATCTGGGGCTTTATAGGCCATCTTGTCTCTGTCATGACTTCTCTGCTTGGCCACTGTATTGTGAAAGCAGCCACAGACAACACATAAATGGGTGTGGCTGTGTTCTAATCAAACTATATTTACAAAAAGGAGGCCAACCATGTGGATGCAGTAAAAAGGGAACACTTATACACTGTTGGTGGGAGTGTAAATCAGTATGAACACTGCTAAACAGCATGGAGATTCCTCAAAGAACTAAAAGTTGACCTATTATTCATTCCAACAATCCTACTCCTGGGGATTACGCAAAGGAAAAGAAGTCATTATATCAAAAAGATACATGTACTTTTATGTTTATCACAGAACATTTCACAATTGCAAAGAAATAGAATCAACCTAAGTGTTCATTAATTTTCTTTTCACAATTTTCTCATGAAACTTAGAAATACTGTCCTTTTGATGATTGGTAGATAGCCAGAAGGTAAGTTTCAGATTTTTAGCATTTGCATTTCTATTAGGGACTTTTTTTACACTCAGACACACACATACTCACAAATCAATGTTTTTAATCACCTCAACAAACACTACTGAATGTATAAGCAACGACAAATAAAGAACAACTAAAATGCTAACGCTGAAAGTAGGTGAGGCTCCCCCTCTAAGTATGTCCTCCAACACACTGGTGTAGCTCACTTGTGTGCCTCAGGGAAATGCCATTTTACTGCATGTCAAAGATACTTAAAGCCATGAATGCTAAATCCACAAATGATGAAAGGTCAACTGAAACTACATTAAAACAACTTTGGGGTACTGGATACACACAAGAAACCACAGTATCAGCCAACTACCCAGTTGTGGATTCAGTGATGACTAATCAGAAGCAGAACAAGCCAGGAAAAATAATTACTCTAACCAGAACTTCTGAAGAGGTTGAATATACATCATAGGGACAGATAACACTGCAAACCCAACTCAGGAATGTAATCAGAAATGGTTTCTAAGGAGCACAACCAACTGTGCACTTAATATAGGCATGGCTAAAAAGGGTCCTGGCCTCCAGCAAACTGAACCTAGTCCCCTAAACCGAAGTGTTGTCTGTATAGATATTCTCCAGGGAAAGGGCTGAGTTGCCTAGATATCTAGCCCTACCGACAAATTTACAGAGCATTTTTGAAGATATGTACATAAGGAAAACTAGTAGATGATCAAAACAGATGTACCAAATATTCTTATATCCTAGTAATTCTAAATTGCCTGGCAGATATTACACGTAATAACTCACTCAAAGAGGAAATTATGCTCACACTATAGCACTTAAGAAAAAATACCAGAATTTTGGTATCACTCTCAATAGTAATTTAAAAACATATGCTCTTATGCTCTAATTATTTCAAATTAAAAGTACCCTACCATCCTAAATTTTATGTCCGTGGAGCCTCCTCTATATCCAAGGAAGATTTTTCCATACTTAACCAAGTAGCTGTATATACAGCCCCATCTAGACTATTTATTGCCACAATATTTTCCCTTAAATAAGTATAAGCTCCTTAAAGATAGAAACAAGTATGTTTTTGTGATCCTCTGAAGATCTCACTAACAATTCAAAGTGGATGCTTACACAAGTCAAAAACATTAATCTTATGTACCATGATAGCAAATACTGAGAGTTTTCTAAGTGCCAGCAACTGTGCCTTAGCAACACATACATGCATTATTTCATTTAATCCTCTCAGTCACCTGAAGGAAGTATCATTATCATTGTCCATATTTTAGTTAATAAACCTGAGGTATAGGGATGATAGTAATTTTCCCAAAATCACTTATTTCTTTTTTTTTTTTTTTTGAGACAGAGTCTCACTCTTTTGCCGGAGCTAGAGTGAGTGCCGTGGCGTCATCCTAGCTCACAGCAACCTCACACTCCCGGGCTCAAGCGATCCTCCTGCCTCAGCCTCCCAAGTAGCTGGGACTACAGGCATGTGCCACCATGCCCTTAATTTCTTTCTATTTTTAGTAGAGACAGGGTCTCGCTCTTGCTCAGGCTGGTCTCGAACTCTTGAGCTCAAACAATCCGCCCGCCTCGGCCTCCCAGAGTGCTAGGATTACAGGCGTGAGCCACCGTGCCCGGCCACTTCTCTCTTAATCTATAGAACAAGACTCAACAATCCCCACATCCAAATACACACAAAAAAGCACCTAGTGTAGTCATTTTATTTCATAGAACAGTCACTAAATGTCAGCCATGTGTCAGGCACTGAGCTGGGGCTATACCAGTGGCCAAGACCAGTGACTGGCAAGGTTTCTGCTCTCATGAAGCTTATACTTTTAGTTGGGTGGGAGGGAGAAGGTATACATAATAAACAAATAAATACATAGATAAATAAGATAATTCCAGATAAAAAGATAATAAGTATTGATAAACAAGGGAGTAAGTTCCAGAGAAACTGGAGCTGGCTGCTGGAGAAAGGCATTGCAGGGAGCAAGAAGAACGCTTGAGAGGCCTGTCCAGGAAGGTTTCTTTAAGGAGGTAATGTGAGAAGGAGTCAGCTATGTAAAACACTAAGGAAGATTCCAGTCATATGAACCACTGAGGCCCAAGGGAGGAAAGGACTTAGAATGTCCGAGCACAAGAAAAGAGACAGATAGCTGGAACACAGACTATGATGAAGGAATAATCAACAAGGTTCATTTTGACATTTACTGTGTCAGAATTTTAAGAATTCACATCTTTATCTTACAGGATTTTTTAAAAAAGGAGGGGAGAACTCCATGATAATTGAACACTGCACCCGAGAATCCCAAAGTATGACATTTGTTGCACAACTAGAGATTGTTAAGCATCTACATGGTCTTAGTCAGATTATTCATGAGCATTAGCCAGTTGGAGGTTATTAATCATATCTAATGCAGTTCCATTTATCTCAATTACACATGTGATAATTTCTTACTGAGTAGAAAACTTTCTTTTTTGTATTTAACACTCTAAAAATGAAGTTCAGAAAGATCCAACATACCATTTGCCTATAACTGATGCAAAACCATTGTCAGAGGTGGTATGATTGTTCCCAATATTTCCTCTTCTTCCTATAATAGGATTGTACCTCCTGATCAACTTCCAGGTGACTTTTAGTGCCTACCTATGGAGGGAAAATGTAATAGTTCCTCACCCCAGTAGGTTGGACCATGACTTGCTTTGGACAATGGTATGCATCTGGGAAGAAGATTTGGAAGCCATTTCCTGTTTCTACCAGTGCTCATATTCTTTTCCCTCTACTATAGGAATGACATGGTCCACTTAAGGATCACTCCTTCAGTCTTGATCCCAAAATAAAGAAGACATGTGGAGTAGAGTCAAAACCCAGAAAGAGAATTACAGCTCAGCCACAGCTAACAGGTCCATGAGCAAGAAAGAAATCTTCACTGTAAGTAAGCCACTGAGATCTTGAGGTTGTTTGTGCTGCCACATAACCTAGTGAAAGCTGATGAAGACATCATTCAGTGTTCAATTACATTAAAAGATAGACACAAACTTAACATTCTCAGAGTCAGTACAGGAGAACAAATTAGGGATTTGTTTTTATAGTTTTGAAGATTCATTTACCAAGAATTTGCCATTTGTTTGGAGTCTCACATAATAAGGCTTTCATTTTAATTCTAAACAGATGTTTTCTTCTTAATATTTCAATTTAAATGATTAAGTTCTCTGTTTTTCATTTTAAAACAAAAATTTCTTTATCAAAAAATAAACCATGAGATAAAATTACAATTAAAATGAACTTCAAAAATATTAGGCTAAATGAAAGAAAGCAGACATAAAAACCCTCACATGATTCAATTTATAGGAAATAACCTGAAGAATCTATATAGACAGAAAACAGATTAGCAGTTACCTATGGCTGAGAGAGAAATGTGGATAAACTGTAAACAGGCATAATGGATCTTACTGGGGAGATGAAAATGTCCTGAGACTGGTTTACAGTGATGGTTGTACAACTCAGTTAATTTGCTTAAAAAAAATCATTCACCCAAAATGAGTGAATTTTATGGTATGTAAAATATACATCAATAAAGTTGATTTTAAAAAGAAGAAAAGAGCATGTCATACAAAAGCATTTCTCAAAGTCAAAAATAATAAAATTATTCTGTTTCAATTTTAAAACTATTGGTCTAACCTGTTTTATCATACATGATTTTTATGTCAGTATTTATTAATAATTCTGATTGCTTTTTTTATTAATACTATAGGTAACACTCCAGCATGGTTGATATATGCAGTCCAGAGGTAATCAAGTATTCTGTTTAAAATAGACAAAATCTTTTAAGCACATAACTCTTCACCTGTTTATTGAGAAAACTTTATACTTAAGGTGATTAACTGTAAATGTTTAACTTTTAGTCCTTTATCTTCTTTGCAAAGTGTGGGATACAAATAAACACATGAATAAAATAAACTTTGAACACTAACTGCATAGCTATGGAAACTGTTTCCTTTTTAATCACACTCATGACTCATAAAACCATAGCACGCTATCAGTTCAGAGCTGTGCTAGGGCATACTGTCAGGACCTTCAAGGATATAAAGCATAAAACTCTGCTTTTAAAACTCAGTGGAATAAAATATGCTTTTTAGAGTATATTAAGTTTAAATCTGGAGTCTTTTGACATCGTTTTTCCAAATTCTTTCTAATAATTTTCCCCCTTGCCCCTTCAAATTATAAATAAAACACTGTTGTCTCTGCATAAAAGACTGGAGGTCCCTTTCCAGTATATGATGTGGCATAGCCTATTGCTCCTAGGCTACAAACCTGTACAGGTAATTGTATCACAGTGGTAAATATTTGTGCATCTAAACATATCTAAATGTAGAAAAGGTACAGTAAATATATGGTATTATAATTTTATGGGATCATCATCATATATGCGGTCCATCATAGACCAAAACGCCCTTATGTGGCATATGACTGTATAATATTAGCTATAGTTCCTGCTAGTGTCTGTCCCTTTCTGCACCTGCATTTCCAGCCTTCTCATCTACTCTGTGAGCAATCTAATATTCACCATTTCACATCTTTCCTGCCAGAATTGGTTTCTACTGCTGTAACCAAGCTCCCTGAGACAGGTGCTATTAGCTTAAAATGATTTATTTTTTAAAGTACAAGAAGGTTCCTAAATGATTCTCTTGGGATTTTTTATGTTTTGTGTTTATTTCTTCTAATGTAATCTAAATAGGAAATTTTGTCCAGTATAGAGACTTGAAATAGCTCTGTGTCATCAGCAATAACATTACTTACCCCTGATTAAGACCAATTTGTTTTAATCTATTTAGTTTAGTATCCTGATAGAAAAGCTCAGAACAATACAAACTAAATTCACTGCAAACAGATTATTGGCAAATTACTATAATAATTAGGTCTACAAATATGAAAAACATAGAGGCTGTGTCATTCATTAATATTTTCATCCATAAATATTTAGAGTTCCTACTTTACTACCTTCAACAAGCTTAATCTATTGGAAATAGACAAGAAATCAAGGTTTTAGAAAAGAGAAATAAAAATTTCTAAGGCAGAATATGTTAGATATTAGGTGATTTAAAACGCTATTACTGAGAGCACAGATTAGAAAGAAATTCTAGCTGTGAAATGAAGAAGGTTCTTAGGGAAGAGGAAATTTTACATTGGGTGATGAATGACAGAAAGGATTTTGTTTTGTTGACCCAACAGTAATTATACAGAAGTAGAAAAATACGGACTAAGGTTACACAGTGACAAGTGGACCAACCTAGATCAGTGCTTTTCAAATTGTAAAGTGCAACGACATCACCGGGGAATCCTGTTAAAATACAGTTTCTTCACTGGGTCTGGAGCAGGTTCTGAAATTGCATTTCTAGCCAGCTCCCAGGAGATGCAGTAGAGTCAGGGAACACATTCTGAGTAGTAAGGCTCTAGGGGAGAGAGAGTGGCCAGGAAAAAGGCAGATAGCCTGATCACCAAGAGCCCTGAATGGCAAAATGTGGCAATGTGCTCAGAGTTGTGCACTCTGGAAACACTGATTTGCTGGGAGCACAGAATAGAGGGAGAAGATTAGGAGAATGAAGGCCTTATGAGGCTATTTTAATGGTTCTCAGAAGTAACCACACAACTAATCTGATTATAGCAGAGGGCACTGAAAGAGAACACTAATTCTAGAGTTACTAAAAAGGTAAAACTGATAGGGACTTTTCAGATACATAAGTAGACGTGAAGAGTGTATGAGAGGTATAAATAGAAGGTAAACATTTTATCCTGGACACCTAAGGAATTGTTACGTCATTAGTAGAATATTAGATGGAAAAGACAACAGTTTGGGGCAGAGAGATGTAAGAATTGAGAAACAGTAGAACATAGTTCAGTTTGGGAATTAAATAGAAGGGATAAGTAGGACCATCTAATTAAGACTTTCTGCTGCTCTTACAGTTAAATTTAGTAAGTTAAAATTCCATTCTAACAGCCTCTTAATAGTGGAAAAAGACAGTTCAACTGTCACACCCTCATCTCCTCTGGGACAGTTAGTCATCCAGCTTATGCTATAACTTTTTTAGTGACAGAATTCGTGATTGTGCCGGGTAATCCCTTTTATTTTGGAAACTTCAATTGGAAAACTCTTCTTTAACTTGACCTGAAAATTCTCCATATATTTTTGACCCAGTAGTCCTCATTTTGCTCTTCAAAACCACAAACATTTATTACACCTAGATCATAACAACGTTTCATAAAGGGTTGTTAAGAGAATTAAGCTTAAGTATTGCTAAACCATTTTTTGTTCTTCCCCAGACTTTCTTCCCAAGCCACAGTTACCAGAATGTATCATCAGTGAAATCTCTTTGTGTATTCTCCTTCATGAATGGCAACTGTGTGACAAGACTGTTGCTACCTACTTCCTGTGCCAATGGAAGACAGTGCTGATACATCCAAGCCCTCTTTATGCTAAGCCTACACAAGATCTCAGGCTTCATCTCAAAACAGCATTCCAAAGAATTGATAACAAGGTACTGCCATCCAAAGAGGAGAAAACATTCCTTTGCCATTTTCTGACAGGGACTATCAACTCTACTTTAAAAATAGAGAAGGCGGAATGAATCTTCAGAAGGGGCATAGACAGTTCAGGATTACAATACAATTAATATTCCATATGACCTTGAAATATGGTGTTTATTTAGATTTAATATCACATCATTTGTGTATATTGATTTTTCAGTCACTGAAAACCACTAGGAAGGTTTGCACATAAAATGGTCCTACACAAGGTCTTTCCAAATTTTATTCTGAAGTTTCCTTACTTGTTTTAATTTTATTGTTGATCACGTATACCAACTCAAAGGAGAACTTGAGGATTTTTCATCTTCTTCCTACTTCACTCACCTATACTTCCTCCCTTGAGAAGAATATAAAAGAGTACTTAACAAGTAAGAGGGCTATAATAGCAGAGAGTGGAATTTTTCATGGGAGAAATACAGTCCTAGATCAGCCCGATTTTGTTTTATTGGTTTCTCTTGTTTTTAAATCATCAGAACGGTAAGATTCACTAAGCCAAGATCTGGATGTAGGCTTTAGAGAAAGGGAAACAAATATAGTAAGTCATTTATTATCTGTTCTCATTTTACAGATGAAAATTCTGAGGCATTGATGTTAAGTAACATGCCCAAGGAAACTAAGCTAGCAGGCAAGCAGTGCAGCCAGGATTTTTGACA
Organism: Propithecus coquereli; assembly: GCF_000956105.1. NCBI lineage: Eukaryota > Metazoa > Chordata > Mammalia > Primates > Indriidae > Propithecus > Propithecus coquereli. The sequence continues at coordinate 1,104,658 of NW_012153062.1, forward strand.
CAGACAAGTAGCTACAGAGTCTCTACTCCTAACTACTAAGCTTATGTCTTGGTGGTATTTTTATTTACAATGACTAATACCGCTTTCTTCAGGACTTAACGTATATCCCAATTAAATTTCAGAGTCTGCTCCTGAAACTTTGATAAGGTTCAGCCTTATCGAAAGATTGGAAGGCTGATTATATTCTACAGACTATTAGCTATTGTTATAGTTACTACTGCTGTGTAACAAACCATCTGAAAAGTTAGTGGTATAAAACAATTTTATTGTTTCATGTTTTATTTTGCTCACTGGTTAGTCAGGAATTCAGGCAGCACACAGTGGAACTGGCTTGTCTCTTCTCCATCACATGTGAGGCCTCAACTGAGAAGATTTGATGGCCAAGGTCACCTGGATGCTGCAGACTGAAATCATGTAGACATCTTCACTCAAAAGCCTGCCACTTAATGCTGGATAGTGCCTGGGACTTAGCTGGGGCTGCTGACCAGAGCATTTACACGTGCTCTCAGTGCCGAGCTTCGTCACAGCATGGAGGTCTTAGGTTGCGTTTTTACATAGTGCTCCAAAATGCAGTGTCCCACTGGACAAAGCGCAACGTGCATTCCCTTTTATGATCTGCCCTTGTAAGATGCACAGCATCACTTCTACCTCCCTATTGGTCAAAGCAGTCACAACCCCACACGGATTCATGGAAAGCAGATTTCATCTCTTGATGGGACGGGTGGCTGGGCACATTATAGAAGAGTATATGGAAAGATAAATGCTGATGTCACCATCTTTATGCAAAGTTACTCTCCACAGTTTTGAACTATGCTGGTTATTGTTTTCTTTTCACCCTCAGCCCCACCCTTCTATTCTCTGTGTCCTAGCAGGCTGGCACCTATGGATGACATCACCTTAGCAGCTCACCCAGTGGAGAGCACAAGCAGGAGATCCATGGCAGGAGGAGAGGAGCTCAGGGAACACACTCCTTATCCATCCCCTGCTCTGGAACCACATTTCTGACAGTAGCTACAACTCCCTACAGATACAGTTCCTGCTGAAGTAGCCCCTTCTCCACAGCTTCAGCTCTGAGTAGGTTCCAGCGTATTATTTCCATTCCTTATCCCTCTAGAGTTACAGGTGCTAATGGCTTTGTGCTACTACAAATCTCTAAGTGCCTCAGTACCCCTTGTTTGTCTCTTAACTCTGCCCATCATTCTATAAATAGTTCCTGCATTAAACTCTCATTTAAACCATTAGAAAACTAAATAGAGACTGTCCAAAGAAAAAATGTGAAAAATAAGTAGACTTGCAAAATCATCTTTTTCTATATATTTTATTAAACTGTTGAATAGTACAATTCTGCCCATCATTATGTTGAATTTCCAGATTGACAGAGAAAAAAATATATGTATGTATGCTGAATGTCTCTACAACTCCAACCTATTAGTTTTTAAAAAATAACCTTTTCTACAAAAATGAGTGACTTTTTCAAAAACCCTGTTCAAATAAATGTTTGTTATGTTTCTAACTTACCATGAAAAATCTTAAGTTTTTAAAACTTAAAACATGTTAGCTTCTATTGATCACCTCTTTCTTTTCAAAGTATTTTTAAACAAAATACTAAATAATTCACTTTACGGCTTTGGTGGAAATTAAGTCCACTGTTCTGCACCTTCCAGAATTCTCTTTTTGCCATTTTAAAAAAGAATATTTACCCATCTCAAGTCTAGGGACACTGTTTCTACATTCTATGACTTCTCAAAGATGACTAGTGGTGATGAGGATGATTACATCCATAAGGTCTCTGATGATAAAGATCTCACTTTACAGTCTGAATACATTTAAAAAGACCAATAATAATAAGAGCTATCATTCACTGAGTACCAGATAAGCATCTCAATGCTTCATTGTGATCTATTCATGTACACTGTTTCAATTGTTGTTTCTTCTATAAAATAGTGTTTAATAAAAATAATGGCAATTTATTTTAATACATTATTTTTCCCCCAAAAGAGGAAATTTTTACTCTAAATGTGAAGAAAATGGCCCTTTTCTCCAGTTAAATTTTTGGAAGCCTCATCTCATTTTGGCCTCATTCTAAAACAATTCTTACACCGTTACCATTTGTATCTTTTCTCTTTTTTTAATATTTTATTGTTTTTGTAACATTGGTTATATATATTCTCCTAACTCCTAACATCTATACTAGTTCTTGTTCTCCTCTCTTTTTATTTTTGTTTTTTAGAGATGGGGTCTCGCTCTATTGCCTAGGTGGAATGCAGTGGCACAATCACAGCTCACTGAAACCTTGAACTCCTAGGCTCAAGCAAACCTACCGCCTCAGCCTCCTGAGTAGCTGGGACTACAGGTGTGCGCCATACTTGTCCTTTTAAATCAGTATTCTCTGAATTCCCTATGGTCTCTTTAGATTTGGCATCATTTTCACCTCACTGGATTATTTGAAAACCCAGAAAACACTTGGTTTCAATTTCCATCCCTCTTGATTTATGTTGCCATTTAGAGTTTCTGTCCCATCTTCCCACCTAGACTACAAGATTGTGATAGCAAGAAATGAATCGCTATTTCTTTTTTTCCAAAGAATACTTAGCACAGCATCTTGTACAAAAAAAAAAAATATGTATTTTCCATGTACTTGTAATATACTGTGGGGAAACTGGAATAATAATAAGTTGAAATTCACATTTTTTGAGAAGCTCCTGGAGAGAGGTACCAGATATATATTCACGAATATTCAAAGGGAATAAGGGGACCACAAATGTGAATATAAATTGAATATCAAAGTAGCCAATCTCAAAGCACTGAAGGGGAATGACAGGCTGCTTCATGAGTAATTGTGAGATACCATCCTGCAGTAGGCTGGGCAGTGGCAGAGTTCCACAGAGGAGCAGGCAGGAGAGGCAGTGGTGGGAAGGGCAGGCCACATAGAGAAGACTTTCTTAAATTTATTTGTCTAACTACAGTTAATAGTTGAAAAACTCAACTTACTGAAATGTAAGCCGAGTCTAATTTTAAAATTTTCCAAGTATTCTTTTCAGATTTTAAGCAATATTATATCTTTACCTTAATTTATGTGGCCAGTTTCTACAGAAGTAGTTCTTAACTTGTTTTAAGTGTCCAACACATGTAGTTAACACTAACAAGCAGGGTGGAGCCAGGGGTATGAGTCTGAAGCTTACAGAGTTTGGAAGGTCCCGTTTTAAAAAGAATACAAAACTACATGTACAAAATCAGGTAGAAAAACAGATTTTTATTTAGAATGAGAAAAAATTTTTCTATAAATGATTGGAGCCATGGATATTCTTTATTCTGAGAAAGCTTTAGGCAATTTACCAGAAATGCTTATTTAGAAATGCTTCTGGTTGCAACCTGTCATTTCCTTCCCACCTAGAACAACTACCACTCCAGCAACCCCCAACACTCCCAAAGGCCTAAGCAAACGAACAGCTCTGAAGCTTAAATTTCATTAGCTTCACTTTAGATCCACCTCTAACAAGAGGGCCTCATTGAAAGTGATTCTTATGAGGCAGTGGGACACCTAGATTCTGAAGAAAGACAAACCACTTGACAAGTTTAAAACAATCTCAGACAGAGGATTCTGATACACAATTGCCACTCCCAGCACCCGCCCTCCATGGTGGACCTTTCACGATGCATAACTATAGACTAATATTCATAAACTTAGAAATCAGTGTAAAGAAGGATATAAAGGAAATCATCAATCAACTGGCCAAATGTCCTTGATCCGAACATAAAGTATGCGTGGGATATAAGAAGGCAGTTGTTTGCCTTTTACAACTAAACATAAAATTATTGCACTGTTTTGTAATTTAAATAAATGGAAAAGCCAAGGGCACAAAACTGTGATAGTCTGTTTAAGTATCTGGAATACAACTGGGTCTATCAGTCCATTTAACCCTAAGTAAAAATAAGGTTTACATATTTCTCTTTGGAGTCAGAGTATGTTTGTTCACTTTTTAACTTCGGTTTGCTCTCCCAGAGTAAAGGCATTGGTTAGGTAGGTAGGGTGTTTTACCTAACATCTCAAGGTAACATTTAACTGTCGCATGGGCACCTCAGTAATTAATACAATGTCCTGATCTGAACTCAAGTCTTTTATGAGCAGTGACTGGAGAAACTGGAGTGACATTCAGTTGCCCTGCAAGAAAGGTATTCTTCTTTTCTAAAACCCTTGAAGAAATTACAGCCTCTAGATCCACCAGAAGTCTACCCCGCTAACTCCCCAAGTCAATTTCTCTCCAGCTATAAAACAAGCTAAAAAAGGCCTCTGGTCCTTGGTTTCCTGGGGGAAGGGAAAAACGAAAGCGGCTGGCTGTGGGCTGGGTGGCAGTGGCTGACCATCGGAAAAGTCCTGAGCTCCGCGCGGAGGTGCTTCCTTAGACACCCAGCCGCTGTCTCCTGCAGCGGGCATTTCCTCGTACCTATTCCCACAGGACCTGAGACTCACCTTGGGTGCCACCCAAGCCTCAAATCCACAGCCAACAGCACTAAATCAAGAATAATTCTTCTAAACTCGCTGATCCCTCTCCCAGAAAGAGATCTTTCGGGCGGTCCTCGCCCGAAGAGAAGCCGGCAGGGGCGGGGGCAGTTTCGGGCCACTCGCCTCCCGGTTCCGGCACTGTGGCGAGCAGACGTCGGTGTCATAATAGGAGAAGGAGAAAAGAAATCACAACTTTGCAGAGTTATGAAGCCACAGCCCCGCCGCGCGTACGGTCAAAGTGCGGAGGGAGCGGCTGCGGATCGGGGCCCCGCCGCGGCGAGAGCTGCCGAGGGGCTCCGGCAGCCTGGGGGGCCTCACCCACCTCCAGCTCCAGCTCTGAGCCGCCGCCCTGAAAGGGCGAGCGCGCCGCAGGCAGCCGGAGGCGAAGCGGTGGCAACTCCCGGAGTTGCCTCGGAACTTTCCCGGGACGCGCCGCCGCCGCCCTCACCTTACTGAACACCTCCAGGTCGTCCTCGTCCTCGTCCAGGTCCAGCACCTCGCCCTGCAGCAGGGCGGGGGAGCCGCAGCTGCCCGGGAAGGGGGCGCCGCCCCCCGGGCTCTCGCCCTCAGCACCCCCGGCCGGGAGGCCGCAGGAGCGCGCCTGACACGCCGGGCGCTCGCCCTCCATCCCGAGAGTGCGCGCCCCGCCGGCCGCCGCCGCCAGCCCCGCTGCCCCGAGCGTGCCCATTGGCTCCCGCGCTCGCGGCGCCTCCCCGGCCAGCCCCGCTCCAGCCCTCGCCCGCTGCGCAGACGCGGAACTGCTCGGAGGAGCCCTGGGCCGCGCAGGGCGCATCCCCACCTGGCCTGGGGCAGGCTGGAGGCGCGGGAGCGCGGCGCTCTCGGACTCCGTCTAGGGTGGGGCAAGGCACGGCTGTTTCCCGGAGGAAAGGGGAGACCGGAAGGTAGGAGGGGGGCGTCCTCGCACCGACCCAGCTTGAGGGCCCCCGCAGGAGGGTTTCTGTGGTGGCGGGGCCTGGAAGGAAGCCACGCAGGGAACCGTCCACTTCGCGGGATCCGCAGCAGGGCTGGAGGGCAGCCGACCTAGCCTGCCAAGAAAAGAAAACCAATACTGTGTTTCCTGTATTTGGTGGTTGTCTTTATTCTTGGTTGTGATTTTGAGCTAATGCACAAATAAAAGACGTGAAAACTTCCTCTGTTTTGTAATTGATTTTTGACCCAGTGACTGGCCTGCGCGGTCATTTCACTGTCAAGCCAAGAAAGCTGAGCTTTAAAAACTATTTTCAGCCACTTTCAGACGGATCTTTACTCCTGGAAGTCTTCCTGAAGTTAATGAGCAAGAATGTTACCAAGAGCCAAGGACAACTAGCAGGACTGGAAATCGCTACCCAGAAATAATCTTCAGTCCTTGCACTGCCAATGTAAAGCTGCAATTATTTAACTGCTTATTGCTTATTATTATTAAAATTAAAAAAACCCTAAATTCCAAAAATAATGGACAATTGAATGCATGTTGATATATTTTTGAGTTATCTTCAGGTTTTATTATTTACTTCCCTCAGCCCCACCTCTTTTTTGTATGTCCTTAGTTTATTAAAAACTTTTCAATAAATTAAGATATATGTAAGAATTCCCTATTTGGGGAAATAAAGAATATTTTATTTCTGATTAAAGGAAAAGGCTTAAATAATATATTTCCTCTTAAGCATTCAAATGCCCCTCCCACAGATTTCAGGACATGTATCCACCTTTCAGTCAGGTTGGTCACTGCCCTGTGACTATCCAGACTTGTTCCTGTGCCTTATGGTTCCTGTACCCAAAATGCCATTTCCTACCCATCCTTCAGAAATTAACTATAAATAGTCCCATTTCCTTCAGAATTTCCAAATGACAGTTTGTTCCCAATTTAGCATTTGATTTTATTCCATCTTATAGATTGTATTTGTTTAATGTATTTGTCTTATGTTCCTTAGTAAACTCTAACATTTTTAGGTCGGGACTACAATATGTATTAATAAACCACAGTATCAGAGGTACTCACTCAAAAAGGCTTCTCTGCTAAGGTCTGTAAAGAATAAAGGTTAGTAAAAGACTTTATTTTTTCCTCTCTAAGCTTATTCTGGCTAGTGAGGAAGATTCAAGTTTTCCTAATTGCAATCTGAAACAGGAAATTCTTAATAACATTTTAACTCACAGAACTGCCAGAAAGCATAGAGAACAGGCTCAGAAAATGAGCAGAACAAATCAAGGCTACATGCATGGCTTCGAACATAGCCAAAACCATGTCAGAGAAACAGTGGTGCAGATGTTACTGCTACCATTGCATGATACCACCTTCATGTATTGCCACTGATGCTTATGTTACTGGACTCCAGTTGCTGTCCCTAACATCAACACCCGCTGCCTCTGAGAACTTCCCCTGCTATCACTGCCACAAAAATGCCTCTGCAGTCCTGTTTGTCTGTGTTGATTGTTCTACTTTTAAAATCCTGGAGGATATGTCTGCTTGGCCCATCTGGCCAAGTTTCATGGAGATTGCTAAAGCAAAGAATTTTCCAAACATAGAAAGGCCATATTGATGCTGGTCAGCCAAAAAAAAAGAGAGAGAGAAAGAGGAAAAAACAACCCAACCATTATTCACCCCTTTAGCTCTCTTTGGCTGTCCAACGTTAATATCACCTTTTTTCATACACTCGCCCTCCTTCTGCAGAACATAGTCCAGCTATGCCTCAAGCACCTAGGCATACAGTTCACAGCTCCCCAAAGGAAGAAAATCCCAAATCCACTCGTCACTGGTACAATTCTAAATCTGTCTATTTCTCCTGTAGTTTCAACTTCCCATTAAATGAGACCGTCACTGTGTTCTTTAATAGAATTTTATTTGGGTACTAAAACCTTTAAACCAGCATAGTTCAAAACTTTGAGTACAGGTATAATATTAAGAGGAGCCCTACCCAGTCCTGTCCTGTATATGAGAAATAATACTGTATATTAATTTTTTATTCCAATCATATATATCTTGTCAAAATGCTCTTTCTCCCCCAAATCCCCCACACTTTCCACGTGAGATCTCCTGAGACCATAACTATGTCTTTAATATGCCATTCTACCATCTATAAAGTCAGCTGTTTCTAGTAATGAGATTCATGATAAGATAAGTCACCCCATGGATAGCGCCCAAAGGCTTTACTTCTTTTGCTAGAAAATTATTTAACTAGTTAGAAAAAAATGTGATGTGCAAAATTTGATGGAGAATTGACCAGTCAATAAATTCATGGATGAGCTTGATGGGAGAAATTTGGTGAGCAAGGAAAGCAAATCCAATGTGTCTTTTCCACTAAAGATAAATCATGTCGTCCTCCAGTGTTGCAGAGGAAGACCTCAAGAAGTCGCTGCGGCAAGTTGATCACTTAGCAATGGAAGTAGCCAATACTTCAGTGAACTAAAATCCTTATTGTTGAGACAATGTATAGCATATATCCCCACCACCGTGGCCACTTGGCAGGTGAAGCTATGAAACAAGCACTGGAGTTTCTTAAAAAGCATCTGCAGAATAAAAATTCTTATCTAACTTATTTTTGATGACATAAACTCATCAAATAGGCTTTTTGGAAAGCATTGTCGTGGTCTATAAATATGTTTTTATTCTGGGGCCATTCCAAGAAAACCATCCATATATATTTTCCCAAACTTCCGCCAAGATCCTACCTATTTCTTCTAAGTCCCATCAAGTCAAACCTTTAGCCTTTGTCCTGGAAACAGCATAGAATACTCATCCGAAACTCTCCTTTGAAAGGCAATGGGTATTTTTGTGTATCAAGGGAAAGACTTCCCTTTTCCACTGCCCCTTTCCACAGCAGTATAGTTCTAGATGATTCTAGCATATGGTAAAGAACCATCTGTAAAACAAATTTGGATATTTTACCTCTTGGTTAACTGTTGATGGAACTCCCTGTGAGATCATAAGAGTACACCTGCTGGGAGTGAGAGCCAAATGGTCATGCAAAGTGTGCTTTTAGGACCACTGCGTATATAACATTTCTACACGAGCATGGTTCACTGAAGGCTCATTAAATTTTACGATTTTTTCATTATTATAGCACCCATTTCATGATGAGATACTTAGGTAACAAGGTCACCTAATGTCCCAATGGCTAGTTTCTGAAATCTAGCAAAACAGGCATGTTTGGCTTTAAAACTTCAGTGTATTTTTTTTCTTTTAGAACTTGTCACAGGCCCCCAGAGAGCATCCATATTTTCTACAAGCTCATCAATAATATTAACATTAAAAGCTAATTGGTATCTACTTTGAGTCAGACACTGTTATAAGTGCTTTATGTATGTTCACTCATTTAATCTTCACAAACACCTTATGATGTAGGTGCTATTATTACGTTCTCCATTTTACAGATGAGGAAGCTGATAAACAGAGAAGTTTAGTAACTTACTCAAGGTATGTAGTAGGTGGTAAGTAATTTACTGCTTACTGAAAAGAATGTTATATATGTTGCCTTAAAAAGGGAAAAGAGAAATTTTAAAGATATTTGCAGATTCTCAGTTGTTGGAAATTAGGAGAACAGATAATTTTATAATTCTCCCACTATAAATCCTGAATAACTATAATAAGAATCTTTAAATTTATGGTTGAATATGCAAGAAAGTAATTAATTACCAGGGGCAAGAAACAAAGTACCCTTATTATGTGAGGGAATGAGACTGGGAAACTTTTTTTTTTTTTTTTTTTTTGAGACACAGTCTCACTCTGTTGCCCTGGCTAGAGTGAGTGCCGTGGCATCAGCCTATCTCACAGCAACCTCAAACTCCTGGGCTCAAGCAGTAGCTGGGACTACAGGCATGTGCCACCATGCCTGGTTAATTTTTTTTTTCTCTATATTTTTAGCTGTCCAATTAATTTCTTTCTATTTTTGGTAGAGACAGGGTCTCGTTCTTGCTCAGGCTGGTCTGGAACTCCTGAGCTCAAAGGATCCACCCACCTCGGCCTCCCAGAGTGCTAGGATTACAGGCGTGAGCCACCGCGCCCTGAGACTGGGAAACTTTTGAGCTGCTCCCAGGGTGGAATGGGTGAATCGGTTTCAATAATTTAAAGGTTTGAGTTTGAATTATCATGATGAAATAAAGGAAATGTAAACTTGTAAAGTATTCATTCAATAAAACTCTTTTGGATCAGCCTGGGCTCCATGTAGGAAAGACATCTCCCTCTACCCACCAAATCCTAACCATGGTTTGGGAAGTCACAGGTCAAAAAATTAAAAGTATTCCTGAGTTAGCGATATATCTGGGATCTTTGGTATAAGAAAATAAAAAAAAAAAATCTCTTTCTCAACCCACGTCTAAGAGTTTCTACATATAAAACCATGCTGCAGATGAGATCACAATATAAAATTAAAAACATTCAAAGAAACAATCTACCATGAATCAGAATCAACATACAAAACTATTAAAAGGAACAGAGCTCCAAAGAACTTTAAATAATCAAATAATACACCAAAGATATAAATTATTAAATTAAAAGGATACAAATAATTAGAAGATACTATAAAAAGAACCAAAAAGCCCAGAAATTTAAAAAAATATAGTCATTGTGCTGATTGTTAATTTTTTTGCCTCTTAGCTCCACATTTCTTCTTGTTGCCTGCTCTGTGGTAATGGGAGGAACCTTGTAAATATTTCTCCCTTGCCACCTGGCAAGATGTTGCACTTTGTCAGTAGAGGACCTGGAGGGAGACTGGAGGAGGAAGGGTCTTCCTCTTCCTGTTTCTGATGTGCTCTCTCCAATGTCCTGCAGAGAGATCCTTTTCTCCACTGTCCAGCGTGAGGCTCCTACAAGGCACAGCTTTTTATGGTATTTGACTTTCTGTCACATTCAGACAACTGTAAAGAGACTCAGATTGTAGGCCCACCCCCAGCCCAAGTTACTGTACTCCCCACCCTCTCCTTAGTCCTAGGTGTGCGCACACGCCAGGGACACTGGAGTCCAGGTGTTCCCCAACTTTTGTTCAGCACAGTAGCCCAAAGCTGACCCAGTACACTAGACTCCTGAAGGGTAGGACTGTCAAGCTCCTGACTGTCAGTGTCCAACAGGCAACAGCTTCTCCTGGCACCTAACAACTTCTGAGGCCCAGTACCCACCAGCGGTAGATCCCCAGCATGTTCCAACAAGGAGGCACTTCACTGACTTCTCCAACATTTAGACATCCAAGGTGGTGCTCTTTCTAATGACATCTGGATCTTAACCCTAGCAAGGGAGAGTGTGTCCTTGGGTACTTATCTCAGTGCTATTGGTGATGGTCACATCTTATATCTGCTATTCCCGTATTCTTTAGAATTATTTTTAACTCTCACTAGCCAATTCCTCAATTACTCCAATCCCCTGTTAATAATTATTTATATTAAAGCTTGCCTCTTCAAATGACTGTGTGGTTTCTATCTCCTGTCTTACCCAGAACAATACAGAATTGCCACCGGGAATGATCCAGAAGGTAGACCTGCAAAAATGGCATTCTGGGAATCTCCTTACAACCAGTCGACTGGGGAAGAAAAACACTGAGCCTAGTTTGCACTTGGGTCTTCACGATATGCTAGTACCACCTGAAAGTGGGCAGTTACAGCACTACAGCACCACTTGAGGGTAAACCTGAAAAATAATAGTGAAAGAAAATCCTCCCAGTGGCCGGGACTTCAAGTGTGACATTTGGTCATCTACTATGTCTGGAGAGAGAAGTGGCCAGAAATACAGATCTATATTAATTCATGGGTAGTTTCAAATAGTTTGATTGTATAGTCAAGGGGTTGGAAGGAACACTATTAGATGATTAGTGAAAAGGAAGTTTATAGAAGAAGTATGCAGATTGACTTTTCACAATGGTCATAAACTAAGATATCTGTCAATATGAAATGCCCACCACAGGGCCACTACTGCAAATGAGGCACTTACTGATCAAGTAGACAAAATTATGCACTCTGGGATATCAGTCAGCCTTTATCCTCAGCTATCAGATTCCTTGTTTTACGGGCCCATGAACTAAGTGGCTATGATGGCAGGGACAGAATCTATGCATGGACGCAAAAACATGAACCTCCCTTTATCAAAGCTGATCTGGTTACCTAATCTGCCAACAGCACAGACCAATATTGAGCCCTTAACGTGGCACCATTCCTGGTATGTAGGAAGCAAGCCAGATATCTGATGGCAGGTTGATTAGTTGGGATCTCTGCCCTTATGGAGTGGGTAGAGATTCACCCTCACTGAAATGAGCCCAGTCTGAATATGAATTTACCTTTCCTGCCATAAATGTTTCTGCCAACACCACCAGCCATAGATTCACAGAATGTCTTACTCACCATCATGGCATGCCATACCGCATCGCATCTGATCAAGGAATTCATTTTACAGCAGAGGAAGACATCATGGGCTCATGCATGTGGAATCAGATGTTCTTATCATATATTCCATAGCCTGAAAGTGGCTGGCTTGACTGATAGGTGAACTGGCTTACTAAAGACTCAGGTATGGGGCCATTTGGAGACAACATCCTGAAATAATGGTGTTCTAATTTAGAGGATGTGGTATATACTTTGTATCAAAGTCCATTACATGGTACTGTCTCCCCCACAGGTGGAAAACGTAGGCCGAGGAACCAAGTGGAAGCGGGAGTGACTCCTCTAGCTGTTACACCTAATAATCCACTTGCAGAATTTTTGCTTTCCATCCCACCTCTTCTGGCCCAGAAGTGACCGATATTTCTTTTGCTCACAACTCATTAGCCAGAACTGATCACGTGATTCCTTTCTACCTAAAGGCTGTCATGAAGTGAAGTCATACCACATGTTTAGTAGGCAGAGGGTCAAAAGTACTAGAATAGAACGAATGACAGTTACAACCTAAAAGTGCTTACTTCTAGGTGATTAACATGAAGAAAGGACAAGCTGATGGAGGGGCCATAGCCTCATACCTGTGATTAATACCCAATTATTCTGCAAGTGTATGGTTCGTTACATGAAATTCTGTAAATTTCAGACTTACTGAAATTTGGCTTACAGAACTCAGGCATGTACTTAAAATTATTAGCTTCATTTTTCTCATCAACAAAATGGGGATAATTAATAATATATACTTCAAAGGTTAGGATCAAATAAACTAATATATATGAAATCATTTGTGACTTGAGGATTTATACAAATCTTCTTTTATTACTATTACTATTAATATTATTAATTTAAGTAGTAGCATATGGTTGCCATATTGGCCCCATAATTTCATTTAGACTGCCAGCAATAATGTCTGGATTCTTGCAATGCAGCCTAATGCTTTACGGTTTTGACTAAAATATGTGTTTTATAAAAATATTTCCTTTACTATTATGGGATACTGGCAATTTCAAGTCCTCTGTCATTTATTGTAACAAATAAATAAATAAATGTGTTAGAATAATAAGGCAACATAATTTTAAACATCTTCAACACAGCAAAACCCAAAGGACATGGAATATGCATACAATCCCGTAATCTACAATGGCCTGCTTTTCTCTTAAACTGGATATAGTAATCCTGCCACCGAAAGCAAGAGCCTAGGAATGATCTTCATTAAAAATGAGAAGCAAATTTATTATTCAACAAAACTGAAAATATACAGGTAGGAGGGTGAACTCTAGGCATAGTAAGGTAATTGTTCAATAAATATTTCCCAATTAATTTTATGAATCAACTGATACAAATACATGTTAGTATTACCCAACTTGTTTCTAAAATGTTGATGTTTTTAATGGAAAACAAACATTTAGCTACACCATACTTCATTCTATGGACAGACTCATAGGACAAATCATTGCTATCACAGAATTTATTTTAAGTAATGCCAGTATAATAAAAATGTATCTGCAGTTTATTTCATTTCTAGAACAAAAGTTCCTTTGAAAATATTTCCTTTAAGAAAATTTTAGAAAAAAATTGTTCTAATAAATCATGTATGTTTGGTGAAAGTGTTGTGGAATATAGAGGGACTATATCTTAAGAGCAAGACTCTAATACTTATTTTCTTTATCTTTTTAAAAAATAACAGGTTTATTTATATATAGTTCATATACCATGCAATTCATCCATTTAAAGCATAAAAGTCAATGTTTTTTAGTATGTTTACAGAGTTGTACAACTATCACCAAAATCAATTATAGAATATTTTCATCACCCCAAAAAGAAGCTCTACACCCATGAGCATCCACTCCCGTTTATCCTCATCTCCCAGCCCCTGGAACTACTAATCTACTTTTTGTCTCTATGGATTTGCCTATTCTTCATATTTCATATTAATGAAATAACATGACTTTAATCATAGGGCCTGGTAATAAGACATGCTCTAAGGCAGTGGTCCCCAACATTTCTGGCACCAGGGACCAGTTTCATGGAAGATAATTTTTCCACGGGGGCGGGGGGTGGTGGGGGGCGGGCAGAGCTCTGGTGATGATGGGAGCCATGGGGAGTGGTCATAACGTAAATATGCTGGCTCGCCAGCCACTCACCTCCTGCTGAGACTCCCCCCCTTTTCCTAAGTTTCATGGAAGACAATTTTTCCACGGAATGGGGTTACAAAGGAGTGTAGAGCTCTATGGCCCAGTCCTTAACAGGCCACGGGCTAGTGTGCCAGTCCAGGGCCTGGGAGTTGGGGACCAAAGCTCTAAGAGATCTCGTGTATTCACATATACTCTTTTTTATCTCAATTGTGGAATAGTAGCGCAATTTCTTCTTGGTAGTTAGGGTCAATCACCTCAGCTAGCACTGTGACTGCCTTCTTTGCCTGTTAATTCAGAGACATGGGTAGTCCAAAGTGCCTGGGCAGCAACCTTACATTCCATTTCTATGGAATCATAGCTGTGTCTCCTGGTGAAAGCATTCCTTTCTTTGAAACTAAGACCTCTATTCCAACAAAGCACAAGGCAGGAACAGGAAGCAAACATTCTGCTAATGGGTCACTAGGGGTGCCACTCCCTTGACTTCTGCTTGATTCCTGGACTAGTGAATTCTGGCGATGGGAGAAAGAGCACCATGTGGTGGATGCTGCTTCAGAGCATATAAAGCCTTTTGGAGAAAACTCGCCCCAGCTCCACAAGGTATTGCCACCTAGCTGTTATGTTATTGTAACTGAGTCTTCAAAAGGCCATTATTCCATTCTATCAAGCCAACTGCTTTAGGATGGTGGGAAGCATGATAAAATCAGTGAATTTCACAAGCATGGGATGACCACACTTCGTTTGCTGTAAAGGAAGTTCTTAGATCAGATACAATGTTGCTTGGAATATCATGATGGTGGATAACGCGTTCTGTAAATTCACGATGGTAGTTTTGGCAGGAGCATTGCTTGTAGAAAAGGCAAATCCATATCCAGAGTACATGTGTATTACAGTAAGAATAAATGCTGCTGCTTCTGTGATAGAAGGGCTCAAATATAATCAACCTGCCACCAGGTGCTGGCTGATCACCCCGGGGAATGATGCCATATTGAGCATTCGGCTATGCTGCTGGCAGATTGGGCACTCAGCAGTGGCTATAGCCAGGTTGGTGAGTGGAAATCCATGTAGCTGAGCTCATGCATAACCTCTCCCCCTGTCACCATGGCCACTTTGTTCATGAGCCCATTGGGTAATGAAAGCGGTGGCTGCAAAAAGAGGCTGACTGTTATCCACAGAATGTGTCATTCTATCTACCTGATAATTAAAATCCTCCTCTGTTGAGATCACCATTTGGTAAGCATTTACGTGGAACAAAATATCTTTACATATTTTTTACCCATTCAGAGAGCTCTATCTACATACCTCTTCCCCAAGTGTCCTTGTCACCAATTTTTCAGTTATGTTCCAAGTCCCTGGCAATCCCGCCAAAACCACTGGCCACAGCCTATGAATCAGTATATAATTACATGTCTGCCCATTTCTCCTTCCTAGCAAAGTAAACAACTAGATGCACAGCTCGCAGTTCAGCCGCACATTTTATTATATTCAGGCCTTCAGTTGATTGCATGAGGCCCACTCCCATAAGGAGGATAGTCTGCTTAACTCAGTCTACCTATTCAAATGTTAATCTCATCCAGAAACATCCTCATAAACACACCCAAAATAATGTTTGATCAAATATCTAGGCACTCCCAGGGTCAAGACACATGTTAATCATCATGCTTGCCTGATTGCCCTGGCTAGAATCTACAGTACAGTGTAAACTAGAAATCAGAGAGCAGACTTCCTTGTCTTGTTCCTGATTTTACAGGGAAAGCATTTGATTTTTCATTATTAGGTTTGATGTTAGCTGTATGGTCTTTGGAGATGTCCTTTATCAGATTGAGGCAGTTTTTATCATGTTGAGTGTTTTTATCATGAATAGGTTTTGGATTTTTTCAATTTTTTTTTTTTCCTGTGTGGATTGAGATGATTATAGGACTTTTGTCTTCACGGTATAGAACTTCTGCTCTATTACTGAGCTGTGTGAGGATGATCTGGGCTGCAATATATGCTTGGCCTGCTGTAACTGGGATAGAGAGCCTCCAGTCTATGAGCAGGGACTGGTGGAGAAGACCCCCTACATCTTGGCTACACTTGCCTGGCATTTAGCCTCTACAACATGGAGAAGGGGAGAGAGAATAAAAATTCTAGTGACCTGTCCCTCAAGGGGAGATATTGTAGTCCTTGAATGTGGGCCGTGGGGAAGAAGGATTCTTATCTTCTGAGCCACATCCACCCAGAGTGGATCATCCATCACCATGAGTTGGGAGAGGCAGGTGGGGGTTGCTGATTGTGACTCAAGTGCCACAGACTCTTACTGAGATTTAGTGGATTTTCCTGAATAAATGTTTCTTCATTTTCTATAAGCCCTTAGGTCAATTACTAGGGACTTTAGGTGGTTTTTTATTAATAAAAACAATTTTTATCCTTTTTGGTTATGTCACTGGGGCATGGGTCTGTGAACCTGCTCACTCAGCCCTTCTGGCAATTGTCTCTCATGCTTATTGTCTGAGAATGGCAAAAAGTCTACAAGATTGCTTAGAGCGAGGGTAGTTTTCACCTTCTCTTTTTGGCTATGATGCAGAATTTTGAAGGTAAGATTTTTATTAATATTAATAATAAGGCATGATCGCAGGGAATACTTTTATTTCTCTTTAATTTTTATTAATGCAAATTGTATTGCTGTTTTAAAAAGGAAGTTGTTAAGCAATTTCCTTGGGATCTGCACTTAGTATCAATACTTTGGCCTGAGAAAATATTATAAATGATGTACATTAGGTAAAATTTAAGAAAATTAAAGTGTTTTTGTTAAAAAAAAACTCTCTAAAATTTCTCCTGGATTGTAAATAATGATGATTCAAAAGAAACAGATAAAAAGAAACAAATAAGTACATTAAAACTCCCACATTCCAAATCTCCTGGAAAAAGACAAAATTTTCAGTAAATGATTAATATGCTTTGAGAACAAAGGCAATATACTTTGAGTGGTTGTAAGTAATCAACACCAATTTTAACCTTGACATTATCCTTTGAAAAAAACGGTAGTTGTTACCATGGGACTGAATATTGCTCCAAACATGTTAAGTAAATGTTTGATCTTATAAGGTAGAACTCTTTCATTTTGTTTTAAAAAAAGTAACAAGAAGGATTTTATATACAAAAGCTCTGGATAAAAATATTTCTCTCTCTTTTGTATAGCTGTAGTGATATAATAGTGACAATCCTGATGAACCATCTGATCATATACTCTTTGGAGGTAGAGACCTTGGCATACTGCCTTTCACAAGAATCTAAATAGTATTTACTGGTTGTGTAGTCTTACATATCTATATTCCATTGAGGCATATGCCATTTGGATGTAACCTACCCTTCCTGTTCTTGAATGTCAACTGTTTACTTCTCTATTATTCCTCTTAATATACAACATTTTGGCATGGGTTCACAGTCTTTCTTTCTGTTCAAAATCCTATGATCTTTCTAAGTGAATCTATTCACTGTGGTGACGTCTACATTCTGTATCTTCTCCAACTCTAAAAGCCTCCTTGACTATTCCAACTCAGCTACTTATTTGTACTATCAGAAAAAAAAAATATACAAATGAATTTTAAGCACATGTAAGGTTCTTTAAAAAAGATTTTAAAAAGATGAGATCCACAATAAATTAAAATTTTTCATCTATATGATTGTCGAAGAAGCCAAAGTTCACTTTTCAAATTTTGTTGCTTGGAGTACAATGTGGTAAAGGGTGATATTTATCAAATGAAAATTGTACATACCTATTATGGACTAAACTCAGCCCTCCTTCCCTCAAATTCATATGTTTAAGCTCTAACCCCAATAGTTTGTTCAATGGTATTAGGCTAAGGAAAACACTCTGACATACACGGCTATGATAGGGTGGTCTTTGTGTTGCAACTGGAAAGATTTGAAGTCATTGACCGTAATCTCACACATTTGTCTCAACAATAGGGATAGCTTGACATTGAAATTTAAAATACTTGACGTTCAGGGACTGAGACTCTCCGTTCCCTACAAGGTACTTAGATATTCATAGCCAATGCTTGCTTCTCTCACTCAGATAAAAAAAAAAACTGACCTATCTCTTCTGACACATATATGTGTCACTGCTGAGAATCGATATTTTCAATTGACTATGAATTGTGAACTTATGAACTATGAACTTACAGTTCAATTTCTAAAGGATAATCTGATTTTCTCATTTCTAAAAATTTAAATTTTTTTAATTTTTTAAAATTTTCAAGTTCTTTTTAAAAAGGTTCCCTTCAATGCTTATATTATATTTATCTAGGTACCAACACATAATAAATTGGGACTAGTCATGACAAATGAATTCATTTTTTTCTTTTCCCATATTCTTTTAAATTTAAAATTCATAAAGTCATACATTATGTAAGAACTAAAGTGAGACATTTTTATTTTCCGAAGATAAGTATTAAAGCTAAATTAAGTGTCAAGTGATGATCCCTCTTGCTTTCCCACTCACCAAAGCTATTATTTCATGCCTTCTATTTTCTTCTTAAATTTCCAATGCTGACAGCCTATCCTTCTCCTTGCTTAAAAAAACTGTAATTGCTATCATATTTCATCAAAAAATTTGAAACTATCTGATGGGAACTTAATCGTCTTCCACTAGCAGATGTGTTAATGCCAACCTTCTTCCCTATTAACAGGGAAGAAATGTCCTTCTTATGGAACACTAGTCCCTCTCCCATGCTCCTGCCCCTAAGCCTTCTCATTGTTTTGCTGGCTTTGATTTATCATTGTATCAATATGTTAGGGATGACATAACAAATATCACAGACTGAGTGAAACAATGGAAATTTATTTTCTCACAGTTCTGGGTGCTGGAAGTCTGAAACCACTGTATTGGCAGGGTTGTTCTGAGGCCTCTAAGTGAATCCATTCTTCTCCCTTTGTCCTCACATGGTCTTTCCTCTGAATCTATCTGTGTCTGAATCTTTGCTTATAAAGACGCCAGTCATATTGGATTACGGCCCACCTTAAGGACCTCATTTTAATTTAACTGCCTCCTTAAAAATCTTATCTCTAACTATTGTTATATTCCAATGTACTGGCGGCTAAGACTTCAACTTATAAATTTGGTGGGGGCACAATTTAGTGCAGAACGATCAGTTCTTTTTCTTTCTACATTATCAACTTTTCCTTCTTTCTCTCTTACAACTGGATCACTACTCAAAGCATAAAACATGCTGCAGAGGATCCTATTCTAAAACATCATCCTTTGATCCCACACCCCACTCTAGCTACTGCTTCACTCCTTTGCTCTTATTCAAGCCATGTTAGTATAATTTCCTATACATGCTGTCCACATTCTCTCACCACAGGTTCACATCTCCATCCTCCCCAATGTGGCTTCTGCCCATCTAATTCCACAAAATTAAATATAGTTGATAACTCCTTCGGTCTTGATACAGTTACCTACTTTGGCACCCATGACATCTGCAGAAGACATTTTGGTTGTACAGCAACCATGCCACCTTCTGCTGTCATGTAGCAAATGTGTAGGACTGGGGTAGGATTGAACACCTCAGTTTTAGAATTGGGTCTTCAGTGGACTCTTTGCCCTTGCCACAGTAATTGGTTCAAAATGAGTATGGATCTGAGACCTATGTCAGTCAGCCCATGGCGTTCACCTGGCCATACTGGTGGGATTTTTTTCATGGATTCCTGGAAGCAGTCCTCTCTCTCCCTTGGTAGTGAATGTAAAAGCATGTAGCCCAGTATTCTACTGACATCCATTTTGTGAGAAAAGTGACACCATCCTGGGGAAAAGTACTGCATGGAAGAAAGCAATGATGAAAGAATTTCCATGCAACAGAACCTCAGTCCTGATAGAACCAATGCCTGAAGCTGTCTGTATGTCTGAAATTTTCACTCAAGAGCAGATAAATTCTTTTTATTGCTTTTCAGCTTGAGCTAGTTTTTCTGTTACTTGCAACTGAAAGCATACTAACTGTGTCAACGTCACACTCCTTTGGCCTTCTTCTCATTTATCTGTCTCTCTATCCTCTGTCACAGTATCCATCTTTTCAAGTTAACCACCAAATATTTTAGTTTCAGTTCTCCAGGACATGGTTCTAGGCCTTCTATCTTTCTTTCCAAATACTTAGGTGGTATGGAATGGGCCCTCAGTCCAGCTCGAGAGAGAGATTATGTATACAGTGGGCCTCAGGGCCAGCCTGGGAGGATGACAGGATGACAGGAAGGGCTCCAGAGGCCATTCTCTCAGGGACCTGCTGTCTCCCAGCAATCAATACATTTTTTGCTTGTCTGTGTGTAGGTAATAGAAATGGGAAGATAGCTAATTAACAGATTAAAAACTCTTCCCATACTTTATATGTCTTGATGTGGTTTCATTTTGTTTTGAATTTTTAGCAAGGAAACAACATGATTAAATATATATTTTTAAAAATTACTCTGACAGCTATGGTAAGAGTAGATTGGAGTGGCAAGACAGCAAAGGAGTGTCTCTTAGTAAGGAGGATGGCTGAAAGAAAAGATAATGGCAACATTGTTTAGGGGCTAGACATGTCTGGTAAAATCCAAACCGTAGCCATGGCCTACAAATTCCTGAATGTTAAGAACTCTACCAACCTTTCCAATTTAACTTTGCTCCCCTTTCCCCTTGCTCATGGTGCTCTAGCCACACTGCTCTTCTTTCCATCCTGACAATCACAGAGCTCAATCATAAACTTAAAATGTTATCTTTTAATTGAAAGCAATCTTAAACATCTTATCTGAGTTAAGCATTTCTTCACTCATTATCCTTTATCATTTTATATTGTTTGTTTCTAATAGCTCTTATCACAACTATGTAATTGTTTAGTTCAGTATTTGTTTACATTATTATTGTTTTGTTTCCTACCACTGAACTTGAAGAGGAGGAGTCCGTGAGGAAAGAGACTACATCTCTTTTGCTTACCACTGTACATCCAATATCTAGTACAATGCCTGGCAAACAGGAAGTGCTAATTAGATATTTGTTGAATGAATGAACGATTCAGTGTAGTTATTTAGAGAAATTTCTTTATTATCATTATATTGTCTTGCCAGTAGTGAATCAAAAGCAATTTCCAATCAAGCTTCAAATTCTAAATTTGTGGTTGAACAGCCAAAAGTTTTAGATTTTACTTATTTAATCTGGTTTCCTGTGCATTCATGAGAGACCTTGGAATTGCTTAATTTAATTACCAATAGTTAATTTAATTCTTAACAAACTCTTGATGTTCCAATGTCAAAAATTTCCCAAATTAAAATTCAGAAAATTATTTGAGGATTGATTTTTTTTTTCTCTTGGCAAGAAGGCAAATTTAAGACCAAGAGATACTATTTTAGGCTTTATTCAAATTGATAATCAAGTAGAGAAAACATTTCGAAATGTCCCCATGGTAGTACTTAGTATGTTTTCAGTTGAAAGTAAGAGAAAACCCAGTGAATATTGATAAATAATAAAGGGAATTTATTAGTCCTCTTAACTCAATGTGTAGTAATTCTTGTTGTAAATAAGCTTAACAATTCTTATTGAATTAGTCAGACAGCCATGAAATAGTCAATCAAATAATATGTCAAATTGTTAACTTCAAAATATGAATCACATTAAAATTTTTTCTGAGGAAGGCCCCCAAAACTCTGGAACTGCAATAGCACTTGTTATATTAGCCCTGTTTACCCTAAGCCAGTGTAGTCTGGTATGTTTGATAGAGCAGCGGTTTCTTGAGAGGTCTCAAGGGAAAGAGATGCACAGCCAAATGCCCCTTGGGCTGTGGAGTGGTTAGCCACGTGGACATCGGAGTCAGAGAGTCTGGGTTGGAATCCTGGTGCAGTCACAGATATCTTATATACGGTCTCTAAGCTTTATTTTCCTCATATGCAAATGGGGCACAATAGAGCCAACTTCATGGAATTATAAGGACTAAATAAGATAACATACCACAGTACCTCATTCTTACAGAATACTGAATATATGCCAGAAACTTCTCTGAAAACTTCATGTGTCTTAACTCATTTAATTCTAACAACAGTCCTCAGAAGTTGGTAATGTTACCTTCATTTTACAGATGACGACATTGAGGCACATAAATGTTAAATAACTGCCCCAAACCACAGAGCTAATAAGCAGCAGAGTCAGGATTTCAGTTTATTAGCAATGCCTGTTAACACACTCACTTTAGGCAACAGTACTGTTATAAATGCACATGGAGATGTGAAGAATCAAAGGAAATCATCTTGGCGTTCAAATCCTAGTGCTACCAGGATACAAAGCAGAGCCAGCCTCTGTGCAGGGGCTCATCACCATCTAGGATATAGCAAGAATTTTATTACCTCAATAGCTGTGACCACTACCCTCTTGTGGACTCCTTAAAGCGTGTATATTTACTACTTGCTGTTTACTCAAGGTGGATCTCAATTTCAGAATTTCCAAAAGAGAATATCTGTTTGGGACAGTTTGCCACCTTTTACTATCAAGACACAATTATCTTGATCTCTAAATCAAAAGAGGATGACCTTCTTTTCGTTAACCCTATTCTTCCTGCATCCCCGTTTACCTTGGGCCAAAATTGCTGGCCTTACCAGTTACAGCCTGGAAAACCAGATGACATGACTCAAAGCTTGACACTTTTGTTTGAAAAAAATGGCTGTGGTTGTTTTTTTCAGAAGACTCTAGTTATGGCAGCCACTTATGATTCATAAAATATTTAGTACTAAGCCTAAAAACAATTTTTATATTAAAATTGGCGTATGCAGGTATTAAAATCTAATCACAGATAATATTTATTATATTTGTATATATGAGATTTAATGAGCTCACCTAATGTGTAAAGGATAAAGAAGAAATCTGAAGATGGGGCCTATGGTGCTCCAGTGTTTAGAGCTTGGGAAGATGAAGAGGAACCAACAGAAGAGATTCAGAAAGAACAACCAGTGAGTTAAGAGATAATTTTAAAACATACACAAATTTAAACATAGATATGCATGTGAGGATAACTAATCACTATGTGGAAAGTGTGCAAAATTTAATATTGGAATCAATAGAAAGACAAGTATTTTAGTTTTATAAAAGAAGAAATTTATTCTACATCCATCTACTTTTATGCTAAAAGCAGAAACATGATGATTGTTTTGGAAAAGTTAATTAAAATGTGCTAAGTAGTTTTAGGGCAAATAAGTCTTCAGATAAACTAATATTAAAAATAAAAGTCTAAAATACATTTTAAAATAAAATAAATCTTAAGGTTTTTCAGATAAACTAATATTAAAAATAAAAGTCTAAAATACATTTTAAAATAAAATAAATCTTAAGGTTTTTCAGATAAACTAATATTAAAAATAAAAGTCTAAAATACATTTTAAAATAAAATAAATCTTAAGGTTTTTCAGATAAACTAATATTAACATAAAAAATAGCAAAGGTTTCCAAATTCCCCTCTCTTGAGAGAAACTTAAGGTTCTCAAAATCTTCTGTTCAATATGTCCACTGAAGAGACATGTACTAGCACTTTCAGGCTCCCAGGTTTTTAAAATCTGATTTTAACTAGAAGTATTATCAGAATGATAATAGAAACAACAAAGAAAGCATAATTGCAACCCCATAGAAAACCAATTTGGTTTAAATTATCACAAAGATGACTGTATGTCTTTCATTTCAAGACAAAATATTAGAAATATTTCATCTCAGAGAATAAAAGTAAAATTTGGATGCATTTCCTATCAGAGCTAGAAGAAGGTTTTTATGAGGGCTGGGCAGCATTTTCGTCTTCTCTTAAGTTTTAGAGCTAATATACATCCAGATGTGAGACACTGTCACCCACTCTACTCATGTTCTGTTAGTGTGTCATTCCTATTTTTTCAATTTCAGAGCTAATCCATACACCTAAATGTATACACACCAGATTTGAATATTTTAAATGTTCTGAGATGCTTATAAACTAAATTAGCCTGTGATTGCCTTTGAAGAAAATGCATTTCATTTATTGTCTATTGTGTGTGAAAGCATTTTGTGCTATTGTAGACATAAAAATAAATATATATTGGAACCTCAAAGAAATCACTATTAGGAAAAATAAATTTATAGTATGAAGTAAAATGTGATATTAGTAATAAAATCATAGTATTTATAAGTTCTGCGGGGGCAGGAACTTTGCCGATATCCTCATCTCCTAGCACAATGCATAGCACTCAATACATTTTTTGAATATTTTCATAAATAGTCCTGCCTGGTGACATTGGAGAAAGTTCTAGTGGTGGTCTCAGAATTTTCTCAAGACATGAGGGAGTTTTCAAAATGTGGAGAAGAGAGGTCTATGGAATCTAGGCAGAGGGAAAAAAGCATGAACAAAGACACAGAGGTTGGAAAGTGCAGAGCCTCTTTCGAGAGCTGTGAGTGTAGCACAGGGTTCATGCACGATGGAAACAGATAAGAAAGTGACTGACTGTGGTCATATTGTCAATGACCTGGTATGCCCCTGTTTTAAGAAGTTTTGGCTACACACTGCAGGCAGTGTGGAAGTATCAAAGTTTTGATTTTTTTTAATAATATAGAAACTTTCTTTATATTAAAAATCTTGACCAAAATGGTCAAAAATTTTATTATAATTTCTGATTGAGATGTTGGACTTAATGCACACATTTGTGTGCAAAAGGGCACTAGCAGGGGAATATAATTGAAAGTCTGTCTTATGAATTATACTAGTTGCCTCCTGTTATGGACTGCATATTTGTGTCTCCCCCAAATTCATATGTTGAAACCCTAACCCCAAATGGTACGGTATTAGGAGGTAAGAATTTGGGAGTAATTGGGTTTAGATGAGGTCATGAGGGTGGAGCCCCCATAATGGATTAGTACCCATACAAAAAGGTAAAGAGGCTGGAGTTTTCTCTCTCTCTCTCTCTCTCTCTCTGCCATGTGAGGATATAATGAGAAGACAGTCATCTGCAAGCCAGGAAGAGTGCCCTCACCAAACACTGGATCTGCTGGCATCTTGCTCTTGGACTTTCCAGACTTCAAAACTATGAGAAATAAATGTTTGTTGTTTAAGCCTGAGCTGACTAAGACGGTTCTTTTCTTCATATCTTTGCTGTTTGAGCCTGGAAGACTAGCAACTGACCACAGGCAAGACACTGAGGTCTCTTTTCCAAGGAATAAGGAACTGCTGGGGAAAAATATGGGTACTAAGGTGAATGCCAGTGCCCTAGGATATTGTACTCCCTCCCTTTTCTAGCATGTGTACCCACCTTTTTTTAACCTGAAGGCTAGAATCCAACCCATTCATCATAATGTGAATGTCAACAGCCCAGTTCACAAATACACAACTTATTTATGAGAAGGAGTGTGCAGTAAAGTTACGTAACAGAAGAAATGGCTTGAAAAGATGGCACCAATGTTTTATGTCTCTCTAAAACATCCCACCGTGGGATGATAGTACTTTAGGATAGGAGTTGGACAACCTCCTCATTTGCTGGCAAATTGATAAACTCCTCTTTCTTCCCCTCAAACCACTTGTCCTAGTTCTTCTGATGCAGCATCGGGGACAAGTGCCAAACTTTTGGTACTAGTCAGAGGGCTTGAGACTCCTATCATTAGAAAAGCCTGATTGCAAGTTTGGCCTGTGCTGGTGTCTCGGGAACTTAGCTTTCAGAGTGTTCTAAGTCAACTGTTAATTAATAAGGGTTAAGGATGGTCCACTATACCTAGACATTAAGAACGATATGGTTTATGCTAAACACTTCCTTTTTCTGATGTGAGTCTGGAATTTTGGAACGTGCTAAGCAAAGTGTACTTATATAACTAGCCTCCAATAAAAATCTTGGGTGCTAAGTCTCTATTGAGCTTTCATGGTACACAATACTTTGTGCATGTTATCCTAACTCACTTCTGGAGAAATGAATTGTATCCTGTCTACCTGCTGAGGGCTATTGGCAATTTGGACCTGATTTCCACCAGACTTCTCCCATATGCCTTTTCCCCTGGCTGATTTTACTTTGTATGCTTTCACATTTAATAATAAACCATGATTATAAGTATACTATATGTCAAATCCTGGGCAACCTTCTAGTGAATCACTGAACCTGGGTATGGTCTTAGCGATTCTCAAAACAGGGACCCAGCAGAAAAGAACAGGTCTACAAATATAATCAAAATCAACTATTTAGAAAAAACAAACGAGTCCTCCATTTTACACAATAAATTCACCCAAAATGAAAGAAGAAATGGAATTGCATAACAGAAAAGTAGAATATATACTAACATATCACTCAAGAAAACAATCTAGGTAATCCAGAGAAAAATGAGGAAGAATATAAAATAAAAACAAAACAAAGCAACAACTACTATAATTCACTTGAGCAATATTTCAGAAGATATTTTATCCAAAAAAATCTTCAAAATAGGTAAACTGGGGAAAAATAAAAAGCTCTTAAAAATAAACATATAATTAAATAACCTAAAAAATACTTTTAAGGCATTATCCCTTAACATAGAGAAATGAACAAAGGGATAGGAAATCTGAGACAAATAATCAGATATGGATAATGAATCCAGATAATTCAAAATCCTGTAAGTGAGAGTTCTAAAATAAGAGAGAGAAAATAGAAGAAAGAAATTATCAAAGAGGTAATGGAAGAAAAGTTCCTAGGGTTAAAAAGAGACACTTATCTTCAAATTAAAATGTTCACTGTGAATAGAATAAATGTAGAAAGATCCACAAATAGACTTATCATCATGAAATTTCAAAACACTAAAAATAAAGAAACAGTCCTAAAAGTTTAAACAGTGAGAAAAAAAATGTCATTTATAAAGGAATGTGGCTTAGGCTGGCATCTAATACTTTATCAGCAAAATTAAATTCTAGAAGATAAAAGATAAACTCTTTCAAACTTCTAATTAAAATTATTTTCAATCTTGAATTCTATACCCAAACTGTTCATCAAATATGTGGGCAAATTATGTCTTTTCTGAGATGCAAGGGTTCCAACAATTTACCCACTAGGGAATTATGCTGAACAAAAGGAGGAAAAAAAACAAGAAAAGGAAGGTATATACCAAAAGAAATAATGGAAGTAACCCAAGAATCCAGTGAAAGGCATCTCTGGGATGGCAGTTTTGCAAAATACCTGTCCTACTTAGATCAGAAATCAATAGACTTCAAGGAAAAAATGTGCTCAGGAAGAAAAATGAAGCATTAATAGATGGCAAGAAACATACGACGTAAGTAAAAGATTGGATAGAAGTGATATGAGTAGTAAGGCATGCTTCTTCTCACACTAAGGAGAAAAAGAAAGCAAAAAACATAACTGCTTGGAAGTGAAGAAATACACTTCATAACATTTTGATTAAAAATTTTCAAACAGAAAATAGCAAACTATCTAGAAAACAATGAAAGAAGAACATATCACACCAAAGCCTATGGACCTAATGAAGTCTGAGCCAGAAGGAAATGTTTGACTTTCTTTATCTTCATCACTGAAGAAGAGATGAACAACAAAACAAAACAGCTAAACCCATACTTGTCAAGAAATTAGAAAAACAACAGCAATAAAAAATAAAATAGGAAGTAGAAATTACATAATAAAATCTGAAATACTAACAAGAGAAAAAAATAGAAAAAAGCTAAAGCAAATACAAAAGCTACTTTTGTAAAAGACCAAGAGAGAGAAATCCTCATGAGAATAGTAGCGGGGGGAAAGAGAGAACCAAAAGATACAAGATTAAGAATGAGAGAGGAGTCAAAACCATAAACACAAAGAAGATTGAAATAATTATAAAAGGATGTTGCATAAACTCTGTAGCCACACATTTGAAAAACTGCAGGAAGTGGATAGTTCCTGGCAAAATACAAGTGACTAAAAGTGACAAGAGAGTACCAAAAAAAAAAACCCAAAGAGAAATGAAAAACTAGAGTAAACAAATTACAGATTATCTGAAAGTTGAATAAAGAACCGCCAGTGGAAAAGTCCACAAGAGAAACACACTCTTTACACTGCGCCCTCTTGAAACTCCAAGAAAATTAGATCAAAAGAATAAAAAAGACATAAGCATACAACGACAAAAAGAATGGGCAAGCAGATGACAAAAGACCAGACAGGAAGCTAGGTGAATGAAACTCAGATGAGTGAGCAGCTGCTGACAACACACCAAGGCAAGCTGAAAGACAAGTCTGCTGGAGTTGGAGGAAAAGTGGGGAAAGTTAAAAAACTGATCCTTCCGAGACCCAGAAATATTCAGGAATTGGAAGACCCAAGTACCTTTGACTGCTAATGCATGGGCTGAGGAAAAACTCAATACACTCTACTCAGATTATATTCCTCATCCCCTGGAGCCAGGCGACCATCCTTTCAACCCTGCCCCAGAAGAAGACTGGAAATTAATCATATCCACTGCTGTTGTAGATGCAGGTAGAAACTACCCTCTTAAATACCAGAGGATAGGTAAATTATTGCAGCAACTTTTTTTAAAGCAATTTCATGATATATGTTAAAGTATAAAACATGTCTACTAAAATTTAAAAATTAACTTCTATTCTATAAAAGTGAAAGAACCAGTAAATAATTTTTAATGGCAGCAGTATATATAGTGGCTAAAACCGGAAAGGATTTGAATGCTTATCTATAAATGGAGAGGTGAATAAATTACAAAATAGTCATACCCTGGAATATTACATAGCCAGTATAATTAATGAATTTTAGCCATACATGTCGACTTGAAGGGATTTTATAAAGTATTGTCATGTCTATATGTAAAAATATTCCTATGAACAGAAATATATTTTCTAAAACAATGAGTTTGAAAATCTATACTTGTATAGGCTTATGCATTTATATTTAATCTATAAATGCTTGGATAGGATCATGAAATGTTTGAAGCTGAGTTTGGGGAGCTAAAGGGCCAAAGTGAGCTGCAGAGAAGTATTTGGGAGGTGGTGGAGACACAGCTTTGTAAGTACTGAATAGAGATTGTAAGTGTGTCAGATACAGTGCCGGGGTATCATTCTAGAAATTTTGTCCACATAGTAGATAAAAGAGAAAAGTAACAAGGCTTAGTGGATATGTAGGAGATGGCTGGAGGCTAAGGCAAATCTTCCCTATAGGCATCTATGTCCTGGGAGAGATGTTAAAATGAGGCATCTAAAAGCCCTGGCAAAAGAATCTAGCAAGACAGCCTGGTTGTCCTGCAGGAGTTTTGTGGGGACTACCTCATTCAGTTGCTTAAATCTTAGGCTCTAGAGATCAGGAACAGTTATGACAATTTCCAAACCTTATGGTTTGTGGGGCAAACACTGTAGCAGGCTGGTCAGCTACTTTGTCATTGGCTGAAGAAAAGCAACTGAAAAACACTTGATATGTTAGATGTAAAAGTCAACATAATGAACAAATAAAGTGAACAAATATTATTCTCATGCCAGCATTCAATTACCCTTATAAGACCAATTTTTTAAAGTTTTTCACGTCAACACCTTACAAATATGACAATTTCCATTGTGATTATTAAAAAAATTTTATAAAAAACATTTTGGTGCCTTAGATTATTATTCAATGAAGTTAATAGGCATTCATTTCTATTTCAAAAAGAAATTTTCTATAAATCTTTTTTTATTAGTGTTTTAAAAAATCAATTGAGCCTACAATAGCAGTGACTCATATTTTAGGTCTGATTTTATTTGTCAGTTCAGTTGACAATTGAATAGCTTTTAAAAAGTAATTGATGTTAGTACTTTGGGAATTGAAATATTGCAGACAGATTGTGTGAGAGAAACAAAAGTGGCTTTTGCCTTTTATTAGTATCTTTAAATGGGAGAAACCAGAATATGAGGATGGTACATGCTATAGCATACCATGTATTTAATATTATAATATCAAAGCTTTTGGAAAAATAATAGCAATTTTTTCAGCACAATTAACTTTTGAACATGATATCACATTTTAAAATAACAAAAATAATCATCCAAAATAATTATAAAAGTTAATGTATTCACTTCAGTAATTAATATATGGGTAATTTCAATTTTCCAATGCTACTAAATTTTTATAACACCTCAATAAAATTAACGGAATTTGAGTTTAGTGTTAAAAGTCAATAATTTATATGAGTTTTATTTTATTTTTAAGCTTTATTGATGTATAATTGATATATTTTAAAAACCTGTACACATTTAATGTATACAGTTTGATAAGTTTAGAGATATACATACACCCATAAAACCACCACTACAATCAAGGTAATAAATATATCTATCACTTCCAAAAGTTTCCTAGTGCTTCTTTGATTTTTTTGCTTGTTTGTTAGTTTGATTTGGTTTGTTAGTTTGTTTCTTTCTCTTTTTCTTTTTTGTGGTTAACACTTAACATTTCTACCAACTTTAAAACACGCTATTATAACAAATCCATTTGTTTCTAAAACTTAAAGATTTGCAAGTAAACTTTATGAATTCAATTTTAATTTGTGATATAAAAATTACGTTTATTTATTCAGACAATTAGAACGAAAACAATCCTTCCCACAATATTGTTAAAAAATACCTCCATGCAGGAAACATTTGAGGGTGGTGGTTAAGCATGTGGGTTCTGGATTCAGAATGCTTGGTATAAATTCTGACTTTGTTCCTTACCAACTTTGTGATAATGACTTAACATCTCTAAGTTTTAGTTTTCTCCTATCTAAAGCAGAGATTATAGTAGTTGTGAAAATTGAATAAAATAATCCATGAGAAAAACTTAGTCAAGTTCCTTGCAAATAGTAAGTACCAAATGAGTATTAGTTATTGCTAAAAAAGAAGGCCATGCATATGTTTAGAGGGACCCCTATAAAGCATGCTGTGATCTGACACAGCTATAAACTCTCTCTGCCTCCAGGTAGCTTATATCTACACTGAAAGACAAAGAAACATGGTGTGATGAACAATGTATTGGATTGTACATTAGAAAATCCATATTCTAATAGAATCTCTTACAAATTATATGACTTTGAAAAATCTATTTAAAACCTTACCTTTTCCAATGATAAGATTATAAAAATAATATTTACACAGGTTATTTTGTAATGTTATTGAAAAGATCAAAGCAGATCATACATGTGAACCACAAGGAATTTTACCATTAATAGGATTAAATATGAAGGTCACTGTCATGCTCCCAATTGGGTTCATATCTTTATATTAGGACATTACTTCCCAAATTTTATTTTTTTAAGCTGAAGAACTCTATTTTCAAATGAAATCTTATAAAACTCTCTTCAGAATTAGCAACAAGGCTAAGTGCAGTGGCTCACACCTATAATCCCAACACTTCGGGAGGCTGAGGTGGGAGGATCACTGGAGGTCAGGAGTTCAAGACCAGACTGAGCAAGAGGAGCAAGACCCTGTAAAAAGAAAGAAAGAAAGAAAGAAAGAAAGAAGAAAGAAAGAAAGAAAGAAAGAAAGAAGAAAGAAAGAAAGAAAGAAAGAAAGAAAGAAAGAAAGAAAGAAAGAAAGAAAGAAAGAAAAAAGAAAGAGGGAGGGAGGGAGGGAGGAAGGAAGGAAGGAAGATTGATTTAATTAGTCAAGTATGGTGACACACACCTGTAGTCTGTAGTCCTGGAATTGGAGTTACATCATTGATCACTTGATTAAAACAGACTAGCTTAGTTCATTTTTGCTTTGTAGGTCTATAAAGTTTTCTCTAGCTTTCTTACATATCTTTCAAAACTTAGCTCCAATACCACTTCTGTAAGGTCTTTCTGTATCATCTCTA
Organism: Propithecus coquereli; assembly: GCF_000956105.1. NCBI lineage: Eukaryota > Metazoa > Chordata > Mammalia > Primates > Indriidae > Propithecus > Propithecus coquereli. The sequence continues at coordinate 1,136,389 of NW_012153062.1, forward strand.
GGTAGAATGTCTTAGTTACAGTCCAGTCAATTAAAAAATAAATCCATTCTAAACCACCCAAGATATTTCACAACAGAAATTTAATAGAAAGAACTGGTTACACAGTTGTCAGAGAGCTGACAAATCAAAGCACAGGACTTGGGTAAGGACGAAATAATAACCAGAGAAAGTAGCTACCGCTCGAAAGCAAGGGAAACAAAGGGAAGAGGTTGGGACTGTCAGAACTGGCAGCTCAGAGGTGGAGCCAAATGGGGCAGAACTTACTTGAGCCCTCTAAAGAGGGAGCCCTGCCTGGCTGCTGATGGCTCCTGTGAGGGACTGAAACAATGGTTCTGAAGTCTTCAAACAAGCTGGAAGCCAGAACCAACTGTTTCTGCTGGTGCATCACTCCATTCCTGAAAAACACTGTCAAAGTCAGCAAGCAGAACACAAAGGAAGCATTTTTTCTCCTCCTCTTCCTCCCCAATCTCATTTTATTTCTTTCTTTGACAAAGCACAATCCCAGTCCCAGAAGCACAGAGAAAACAAAAAAGAGTGAGTTTGGAGCTTGCAGACAATTAAAAGACTTAATTCCTTTTCCTCTTCTGCATTCTTGTTCTGGAACACTTTGTACCTACCTTGTGAATACTTTATTTTATCATATTATATTATATCTTTATTTGGATACATTTCTCACCCATTAGACTTAGTTCGGTACAGTTTATATGAACTCAATGAGCACTTATGGAATGGTTGCTGTGTCCCATCAGTCAGATGGCGGTGATAGAATGATGAATGTGATGCAGTTCTGTCCTTACAGTCTTCACTTGATAATTTCAATGCAATAAGGTAAACACAATAATTGCATAGCCACTAAAAGACCCAGAAGCGGAGAAATTAGTCAAACCTCTAAGAAAGGACTATTAAAAAGACATGAGAAAAGAATCCTCGAATGAAACTGAGCTTAATCTTGAGGGATGAGTGGAAGTGCAGAGGTGAACAACCTGAGCAATGTAATTTTCCTAGAACATAACCTTCAATCTAAGGAATGAGAAAAGATAGGGCTGAAGATGTAAGTCGGGACCTGTGCCTTACGTCTACATGTAACCCTAATAATTTATGTAATGTCAGGCACACAGTAAACGCTCAATATATGCTGACGGACAAATGGAATAAATGAGAGATCATTCAGAACACAGACTGGTATAGATATATCTTATCTAAACAAGAGAATCATGGTGATAAGTTGTGAGAGGCCACAAGACTATAGCTTGTTATTAATTTTTTAGGGAATCGGATAGGTAACAAAGTAGTAGTGGAACCCCACACATAAACTTCATAATCTCAAATAACATAGGTATTCTTCTCATAGTGAAATTGCTAAAGAAATAGCTGTGACCTTACAGTCAACTAACATTTCTGGATGATGATTTGACATTGAATTTAAGCATATAGGATAGGAAGAATAAACATGAGAGAGAACTGTGAGAGACTATGGGAGAATATTGTTTTGACATTGACTTCCTGTTTGTTTGAAGCTGCTGGTGGAGCCCAGGGGACATTACTGTTAGACTGACAACAAGGTATTGAAGCCTAGAAAGATGACTGAACAATGGAAAGTAAGTCGGCCTACTGCCGCATGAAGCCCCCGTAGATCGCTGCCTGTATTTGAGAATGGAAACAATTTTAGGAATATCTCCTTGAAAAATTAAGTGCATTTAATTCTCTGACCACCTATTTATAACATCTAAAAAAACAAAGTGGATAAAGGTAAAAGGAAAGAGAGAGGGAGACAGAGAGAGAGGGAATGTGGTAAATGCCTCACACCTCATATATGCTCACCTAATATTTTATATGAATGAATAAAAATGGATAACATTTTGAATTCAACTTATTTTAGCAACTTTTTTCTTTTAATCCCAAAGCATTTCCTTGTTAATTAAAATTTTATCATCTAATGAAGTTGTTTAACCTGGTTGTAGCTGATCAAAGGGAATTAATTTCTTCAATGACTGAAGACAGAAATTTCCTGAAATATGCAGTTAGAACACATCCAGTCTGAGAATGAACCCAATATATGAAAGTGAGAAAATTTAATTGCATGTTTTGAAGAGTGAAAAAATACAAATGTGATGGTATCTTACTATGAAGCCCATGAATATTTTAAAAGTAGTTTAAAGTAAAAGTGAATTGAATCATCAAAGATAATGCATTTTAATGGAAGTTAAATACAGAGTAACTTTTATCAAGAATTTCTCTAATGCTTATTTTTTCTTCCTCTCCAGAAAAGGCAATAAAGCTTCGGGAAGAGGGAAAGAAATCTCAAATTCTTATCAGGGAGAAAATAGTTATAACAACCAAAGTAAGAGTTGAATTGATGGCTTTTTCTAAAATAATAAAAAAAATTAAATAGAAAATATGACTTCTTGAGTTTATATTAATAAAACTAACATATTTGCTATCAGATGAATGGCAAGAGTTTTTTCCAGAATGCAATTGACCTTTCACTTTTGCTATTCTTGTTCTCTGGTGTGAGATTTTTACTGTTTATGAAGAAAATCTCTTTTATGTCCCCAATGAATGGGAATGCCTCCACTGTTTATAATGATTAAAAGTCTTCCTACGCCAAGTCCTCCATTTTCCATGTGTGTAAAGGTTTCTTTAAAATCAAAACAATACCTTAGTTTACAGTGCTGTTGAAATGACAAATTGAGATAAATACCCAGTAAATGATAAACACTATTAAAATTCCTCTAAAATATGATGTGATCATTAGTGTAAGGTTTTCTTTATGTTAAGGATATATTAATATCTACTTCTTCAAAGGCATTTTTAAAATAAGAAATGACTGTTGAATATTATTGAATACTTGTTTAATTAGGCAAAACCTATTGATTTTGGAAAATTATTTTTAAAATAAATTGCTGAATTTGTTTTATTTAAGCTGTATGAATCTTTATACAAATCAATTTGTCTTTACTATTTTCTTCTGCTTACCTTATTGATTTTGGTTTAGAATTGTCCTAGGTACATCAAATTAATCTCTTATTTTGGCATCTCTTTATCATTTCCCTTGCCTAGAATAAGTTTTGCTAGCATCAAAAATATCTATTCTCGCGAGATGCAGTGGTGTGTGCCTATAGTCCCACCTACTTGGGAGGCAAAGGCAAGGAGGATAGCTTGAGCCCAGGAATTAGAGGCAGGCCTCAGCATGACAGCGAGATACCATCTCAGTTTAAAAGAGGAAAAAACCAAATATCTATTCTTTAAAATAATGAAAGACCACATTCACAAAACCATGTGGCTCGTACCTTTTGGGAAATAATAACTATAATGATATAAAATTGTATAATACTTTCCCCCAAATTCTGTTATATAGTCTGTTTACTTACTAGATATCTTCCTGCATCAATTATGATAATTGAAAATTTCTACAAAAACATCTATTTCTTTGAGCTATATTAGCTTAGGTCTGTATAAAGCATTCTTTTAAATTATGACAACCAACTATTATTAATTTACCTGGATTTTCTTATTATTTTTTATTTTCTTACTTTTTATAATTAGAGTTGTCTATTTGAGTTTTTTCAATACATTTGTTTCATAGAGTTAGTAATTCCAATGTTTTCCTGATTTCTAGTTTTATTTTA
>NW_012153062.1:1140373-1150211 GCF_000956105.1 Propithecus coquereli
TGCTACACTTGTAGTATTTGTGGCTTAATTTCAAAATCTGCAGTCAACATTGACATCCTTACACATTTCCTTTTTTCTTTATCTTACTTAACCTCGTAGTAACAGGCAATGAGTTAATCTCTTCTGCATTCTTGAGTAACCTTCTTCACTTAACTTTCATTGGTCCACATTCTCCTGGTTTTACTCTGTCTCTCTAATTCTTTTTAGTCATATGCAAATGTATTTTTCCCATATCTAGTCTCTAACTGCATTTTATATAATAGACATATATAAAATAAACTGAATTTATTATTATCTCTGATTATAATAGTAATAACAAGTTATTCACAATTTCAACACTGCAGCAATACCTAATTTGGACTTCCAATCTTGGCTATAAAGAGCTAACTTATATCAGACCAATATTTTCACAATGAACAATTGAAAAAGCTTTAAAAAATAAAAACTATTTATAAACATTAGGAAATTACCAAGATATTGAGAACCTTATAGACCAGTATCCCTGAGAGAAAAAAAATGCATTGAGGTTAGCCTAACATTTGGTGTCACTATTCTCGAAGTATTTGTTGTTTGCAAGTTGTAGCTAAGAGTCTGAGGAGTTAAGCAGAAAGCAGCAGCTAAAAATCTGTAAAACCTAGCAGAATTTTAAACACTCTTATGGTATGAGGAAGACAAAATTCAGTTCAGGACTTGCCAAGGAAAACAACCCAGGATGTTACCCTAGACATTCAGTTGGGATACCTGAAGGGTTAGATGCTAGGAATCCCTAAGGATAAACAGAAAATAGGTTATCCCTCACTAAAATTGAAACCCAGTTTTTCAACAGTTCAAACCACACCAAAGTAAACTGATCTACTCCCAGACACAAATATAAGTCTTTTCTGGAGGAAGATGACATCACCCAGGACCTCGTTTTAGCCTAAATGTATGTGTACACATTGTCTGGCACTAAAAACAAAACAAAGTTCTCATAAAACAAGATACAGTATTAAATAATTGAAGTCAAGAGGAAAAAATAGGCAGTATAAATAGAACCATAAATGTTTAAAGTCCAGACTTGGACTTTAAAATAAAGTTGATTCACATATTTTTAAAACTAGATGACAAAATGGATAATTTTAGGAGAGCACTGAAATCCATAAAAAAAGATCATATGGCAATTCTGGAATGGACAAATAAAATACTTAAAATTAAGAAATCAATAGATTAGCTTAATGGTAGACTAAAGACGGCCAAAAAGAATATTAGTGAACTGGAAGGAAGGGTCACCAGAAATGATCTGGACTGAAGCAGAGAAATGACACACATGATGTTAATTTCAGAAAAGAGCCTAAAAGACTTACGGAAATGATGCAAAGTCCTAAAATATTTGTGCTTGGAGTTTCAGGGAAGAGGAGACAATGAGAAAGAAAAAATATTGGAAGAAATAATGACTGAGAATTTTACACATTGAAAATTAGAGTCATCAGTGGTAGACCCAAGAATTGCTACAAATCCTAAGCAAGGTAAATACAAAGTAAACTACATTAAGCCACATCAGACAAAGAGATTATCAAGAGTTCTCATAGACGCACTGTTTAAAACAGAAAAAATGAGTGCTTCAGCTTCTTTTAAAGAAAAACATTGCAAGCCAAAACTAAAATCTGAGTGTTAAAGTGTCGAAAGAAACTTACTCCTAACCAATAAAATTATTCTTCAAAAAGTGAAAGGGAAATTAAGACATTTTTCAACAAACAAAAACAGAGATTTCTTTCTTTCTTTTTTTTTTTTTGCGACAGAGTCTCACTCTGTTGCCCTGGCTAGAGTGAGTGCTGTGGTGTCAGCCTAGCTCACAGCAACCTCAAACTCCTGGGCTACAGGTGCGAGCCACCACGCCCAGCTAATGTTTTGTTTTTATTTTTCGTTGACTGGCTAATTTTTTTTTCTATTTTTAGTAGAGAAAGGGTCTCGCTCTTGCTCAGGCTGGTCTCAAACTCCTGAGCCCAAGAGATCTTCCCACCTTGGCCTTCCAGAGTGCTAGGACAATAGGAGTGAGCAGTGGTGCCGGACAGAGATTTCTTTCCTAGTAGATTCACATAAAACTGATACTAAAGTGAATTCTGTAAGCCTAGGAATATGCTGCCAGATAAAAGCATAAAAGTGTAGAGAGAAACAAAAAAGTACAAAAAGAGTATGAATGTAGATAAATTTAAGTGAATATTAACTGGGTAATACTATAATAACATCTACGGAGTTAAAAATATACATAAAATTAAAATATATGACAACAATAACACAAAGGATGAGAGAGAGTTCAATAGACTTAAAGTGATGGAAGACCTTTAACTTGTTTGAAAAATGATAAAAGTGACATTAGCTTCTAATAAGCCAATAATGTATGTTGTAATCAGTATGATAATTGGTATTATATAGCTAACAACCTAATAGGGTGGTGGATTAAAAAATATTTCATCAATCAAGGAAAAGCTAAGACAGTAGACAAAAAGGAACGTAGAATAGGTATAAAAAGAAGACAAATAAGATAATTTTTTATCCTCAAATATATCAATATTTACCTAAAATATAAAATTAAAATCAAATACTTTAACTAAGTGGCATAGATTTCAGGCTAGATGAAAATGCAGACTCCAAGTCTATATTTCTTACAAGAAACATACTATAAACAAGATGCAGACATGTTTTAAAGGAATAAAAACATACTATGATATTACTGATCAATAAAGTTTATTTACTATCATATCCAGAAAAGTAGACTTTAAGAAGTATTGAGAGAAATAATGGGAGACAATAATGATAAAAGTAGGTAATACACCGGGAATATATGAGTTCTCAATTTGTAGCACCAAAAAACATGGTCTCAAACTACATGAAACAAACATCAATTAAACTAAAAGAGACAAAACTACAAACATGATGTTTTTAAAACTATTTACTATGAAAAATTATAAGGAAATACAAAGTAGAAAAAAATAGTGTAATTATTATATTCATCATTATCCTGGCCTTATAGAGCCAACTGGTAAATAAAAATGATTTGATCCCTTTAAAATGTTTCTATTTTTACATTATTCCAGGGTACTCAAAGGAAGCTCATGTTGGTTAAGGTATCCTCTACTGTTTTATTAATATTTCAAGTAGTCAGAGAAAAAATTTTACTCTTTGGAATTTATTTTCTTTTAGCCTGCAAGACAGCATTGTTTTGAAATAGCTCCATGGATGCTTGTCAGAAAAGGGTGTATTTTATGTTTCTAGTATACAAATTTATCTCTCCTGGATTTCATTCAACAATTTCATTTATGAGCCTCCCTCTCCATATTTTTTTCTTCTCAAATGGTCAGACACCAGATATTAGTGTGTTAAATGTTAAATATCCCAATATAATTGTTTTTCTTTAAATTTCTGCTTGTGTTTTCAAGTTTTTATAATCTAAATAGCATATAATATCTTTATCAGAAGGTTGTGAAGTTTATCAACATAAAATTATTCTTATTATTCCATTATGAAGAAAGATTTTGATGTTTTCACTTCTTTATTTTTCCTTGTGATTGCTTGATGCACACACACACATCCTACTATCTGTAAAATATTTTTATTTATTTATTTTTTGAGATGGACTCTCACTATGTTGCCCAGGCTGGACTTGAACTCCTGGGCTCAAGTGTTCCTTCTGCCTTGGCCTCCTGAGTAGCTGGGACTACAGGAGTGCACCACTGTGTCTGGCTAAAAAATTGTATTTTTATTAGGTCATTAAATATGAAATATCTGATTTCAAATCAAAAGGTTAGTTTATTATATCTCAAACAAGAAGCAGTACAATTCATTAAAGTATGTCCATAAACTACCGACGCAGTTTTGTCATCTTAACAGAGCTTGTTTATGCCAGCAGTGAAGAAGCCTGGAGAGCAAGTGAAAATTGCGAAAGGCGTTTTCTACAGCTTGTTGAGAATTGAATATTTTTTCCTTGCAAGAAGTGGTACAAAGCCTGAAAGAAGTGGTAATCAATTGGTGCACAGTCTGGTGAATACAGTGGATGACAGAGTTTCCAAGTCTAGCTTCTGTGGTTTGAGCAGCTTTGTTTTTTTGCCACATGTGGTCTTGCAAGATTAGCCTGTCTCTATTGACCAATCTCGACTGCTTAATCATAAGTATTCTCATCATTTCATCCAATTGAATGCAGTAGACATCTGCTGTAATGGATTGACCAGGTTTCATGAAGCTGTAATGGATAATATCAATGCTGGACCACCAAACAGACACCTTTAGCTTTTTCTGATGAATATTCACTTTTGGATTGTTTTGGCACTTCGTCTTTATCCAACCATTATGCTGAATGCTTGCAATTGTCAAAAAGAATCCATTTTTCATCACACAAAACAATACAGTGTAAAAATGGTTCGCCTTTATGTAGTGACAGCAATGAAAGGCAAGCTTTGAGATGATTTCTCTTCTGATGCTCATTTAATGCATGTGGAAACCATCTATCCAGCTTCTTTACCTTGCCCATTTGTTTCAAATGGTCCAATGTTGTTGGAATAGTAATGTCAAACCTTGCTGCTAATTCATGTGTAGGTTGAGATGGATTTGCTTCCACTACAGCTTTCAGCTCATCATTATCCACCCTGGTCTCAGGTCACCTACCTGGCTTGTTTTCATGATTAAAATCACCAGAATGGAACTTCTCAAACCATGATGTACAGTGTGTTCATTAACCACATCTTTCCCAAACCCTTGGTTGATATTTAGAGCTGTCTGTGATGCATTGGTTCTACGATAGAACTCATATTCAGAAATAACACAAATTTTTGACTTATACATGGTTTCACAAAAATTGCTCTAAAAAAATTTTGAAAGATAATCACAAGCCAAAATGTGTGTTTGAAAGAATGAGGATAATACCTTCACAATGAAACAAAAAACAAATGTGAAAGTGAAATGTCAGAGATATCAATGGTCGAACTTGGACATTCCATACTTAATAACCTATAAAATAAATAGGATTGGCAAGCATTAAAACAGTCTGTCAGACTCTCCCTCAGATCACTGACATAATGACAGCAATCATTGTCAGCTTCTTGTGGTATCTGTTACGACAGAAATGTTCCATAGAAGGTAGAAGTAGAAAGATATATAAATTAATGTAGTCACACTTTACTACCCCCAAATATAAAATATCCCCTTTGTCTTGCATCTTGTTTTTGACTTATAACTTTCAGGTATTCCATATCAACACATAGAGATATAACTCATTCTTTTTCATTACTACCGACTATGTCATTGTGTGGGTGAACTATAGTTTATGTAATCATTATTGGACATCTATACAATTCAGTCTCTCTTGCTCCCATAAACAGTGCTTGTACATATGTCATTTGGCAATTTTGCTAGCATTCTTGTAGGCATTTCTTGAAGTTGAAATACTAGGTAAAAGAGTATGTCCACTTTTAATTTTGATAGACATTGTCAAATTGTTCTTGAAACGTTTATGTCAATTTACACTCCTCCTGGCAGTGTCTGAGGACGCCTTTTCTCCCATTCTCTCTTCAACACTGTGAGTTTTAAAATATGGTTTCATTTCTTAAAATAATAGGATATTCCCATTTTTATTTTGTGTATCATTAATAAGGTAAAGCAACTTTTAAAAAATATTCAAACATCTTATATTTTTTATTATCTGAGAACTGTCCTTTGCTTTTTATTTCCAATATTTTTCTTGTTGATTTGAAATTTCTGTACATATAAAAGAAATTAATCATTTGTCAAACGTATTGCATTATTTCCTACTTTTTGTCTTTTGACTTTATGTTTTTATGCAGATATTTTGATTTTCATGCAGTCAAATTTATCAGTCTTTCCTCATCATTTCTGAATTTTGTTTCTTTTAAAGGCTTTCCTAATTCTAAGACTGTTGGGGAAAAAAATTCTTCCCACATTTCATTTTAGAACTTTTATGGTTTCACTAAATCATTGATGTTTCAAACTTAATTGAATAAAAGGAATTTGATAAAAGGAATGTGGTAGTGGTTACTTTAATATCTTTTATAGAATAATGCATCCTCTCTTCACCTTTACCACATATATTTCTTATAAGTACAGTTTTAATTGCTGTGAATTTATAATGTCTGGTAGGGTTAGTCCTCCCTCATTTCCTTTTTCAAAAATGGCTGGCTATTCTCACTAGCTTGTTTGTTTCTGCATAGACTTTACAATTAGCTTGTCAGCTTCAAAATTTAGAGAACTGTCATCTTTACAGTATTGATTCCTCTTATTCAAGATATAATAAATCTTGATATCTCTTCAAATCTTCTTTAATGTCCCTCAGTAGCACTTAAAATTTTTCTCTTGCTATTTACCTTGGCTAGATCTGCCTAACTAATTAATGAGGGTACCAATAATGAACATTTTTATTCTTTCTGGTTTTAATGTTTTTAATGTTTATATTGTTGAAACATTCAGTCTGATGTTAACTTTTGGACTAATGTATAAACACACACAAGCATTTATGGTAAAGTTTACATCACATATACAAATACATGTGCACATTTATTCATCATAAGAAGGGATATCACTCTGTTCTTATTTTAATAGGAGTCTTTTTAAATGAATGTTTCAAATTTTATCTAATGCCCTTAATCTATGAAGATAATTATTTCCCTTCATCTTTGGGAAGGAGGATCATAGAGGGTAGATCATAGTAATAGATGGCTTCATATTAAATCGTTCTCCCATTTCTAACAAGAGCCTATTCTACCAAGGTAAAATATTTTTTATACTCTATTTGCTAATATTTTATTTAGGATTTTTTTGCAATGACATCCAGTAGCATTATTGGTCCTTATATCTATTGTGTTAATTTGGCTTTGGAAAAAAAGAAAAGGAAGCATTTTTCTCTCCATATTTGCTCTAGATAGAGCTCTCCTTCATAGGGAAATCTGGCGTAACAGTTTGCTTTTGTGTGAGGAAATTTGGCCTTGAGTCTCTGTTTCTCTTAAAAATGGACAAGTCAGCAGCCAGAGCCATCTCGCCACATGGTTTCTCCTCCGCCCTCCCGTTTTGCTAGCGTGTTTCTGGTGAGGATAGTGCTTTCTTTCATTTTTCAGTTACCTCACCCTCTCTCACCTCTCCTTAAATCAATTAGTTATTTTTATCGTGGGTTTATGTTTTTATTTTTCAAGGCAGAGATAGTTCTCTTAACCCATTTTCATTTCCTTGCATTATTTTCTTATTAAATCTTATTGCTTTTCATTTCTACTTTTATCTTCAACTGCTCTAGCTTACTGCACAGTGTAGACATGCTTATTTGAGTTTTAAGAAGATATGAAGCGTGTTCTAAAATTTTCTTCAGTTTCCTATGTTAAGGCATTTCAAAGTTAGTGTTTTTGCTTCAGTAATTCTTCTTTTCCCTGGGCAGCAAAATGTTTTTCCAAGGCTCCATATTATTATTGCTGTTTCTGTTCTTTCATCCTTATTCATTTTCAAATAGAAGAGATCTATGCAGGTCTTAGATTTGCTTTCAGACAAAAGAGATGCAATTTATTTTATAACCCCTTAAACACTGCTTGTTTACCTGGCAAACTTCATCTTCCTATATTTAGACCCAGAAATTAGGCTGATATTCATATACAGTTCTTACCTAAATTTTCAATTTCAAAGAGATAGAGGACAGTGATTACGTCAGCAGCAAATTTGGAGACCTGTGACATTTTCCTTGACTTTCCATAAGAAGACACACACACACACATGCACACATACACACACGCACATACACACACCCTGAATGTGTGTGCTTGAAAATAAAGACTGAAAATAGTCTTGGAAATTTCTTATTAGCAGCATTTTCATAGATAATTTTTTTTAAAAGAATAAACTAGTAGTATGTATGCTCTACATTCTGAAACAGAAAAGAATCGTTGGACAAAAGAAGATATAAAAGACTTTTAATAACCTCTAGAGATGGTACCCAACTCGGTTTGGAGGTCATTCTGATCAGAACATTAGGTGAGACTTGATGCATAAACGTCAGTCCTTCCCTAGATTTACTCCTTTGCCACACCAACATCTCATCTCTTCCTTTCCCTTTCTCTCTTCCTACACCAGCATCTACTCACTTTGTACATCTATTAGGAGATTTCAATTTCCAGGAAGAAAATGCTGGAGATAGTAGAAGATGAGTTATACATTATATTCTGCACTACATTCTGGAATGTGTAGTCATATTAGGAAAAGTGCTACAAGAGGGCAACAAGAAGAATCCCTGGGGGATTCTATGGTTTGAATATGGTTTTTCCCTTCCAAAACTCATGTTGAAATTTGATTGCCATTTTGGCGGTATTGGAAGGTGGAAACTTTAAGAGGTAATTATATCATTAAGAGATATTAATGCTCTTCTTATGGGAATGAGCTAGCTATCGTGGGAGCTCAGCCCTCTTTTCTCTCACACATGCCTGCCCTCTTTCCCCTTCTGCTTTTCTGCCTTACCATGGAGCAGTATGAGGCCCTCTCCAGATGCAGCCACCCAATCTTCGATTCTCAGCCTCCAGAACTGTGAGATAAACGAACCTCTTTTCTTTATAAGTTACGCAGTCTGTGGCATTGTATTATAGCAACAGAAAATAAACCAAAACGGGGATTGAGTGGTTAATGTACACACACACGTGCATAAATATTAAAAAATTAAAGGCATAATGGGCCTTTATTAAGATGTCCCCACTAAAATAAGTGGGTTTTTTTCTGTTTGAGAACATCCTGTGATAATGTTAAAAACATCCAGAGTTGAGTAAAAAGAGACCACTAAACTTCAATAATGTATAATTCGGTGAAGTAAATTCATAGCTTAGTCTAATAAATCTAAAAATAATAAAGTTATCACATATACTAATTTTTTGTGAGAAACTAAAATATTTCCATTAATCTCTAACTTTACATTTCCTTCCAATTAAATGGAGATGAAAATATTGAGTTAGATCATTGGCAAGTGATGAGCTAAAACTTAGAAACAGTTGCATACATAGTACCTTAGATACATAACTTTTTACAAATGCTGTGAGAAGCAAAAAACAATGAATAATCCATAAAGAGTATTGGGTTTATATTTCCATTAAAAGCTATGTTCTCTCAAGCCTTGAATATTCCATGAACAATTCTATTAATCATTTATTTATAGCATACACAATATAAATCACTAATATGTTGTATATAAACACTTCACAAAATGAGATTTTTAAAAATTGCCTAAAGTCTATTTTAATTTTTAAAAAGTTAGAGATGATAAAATGCAAAAGATCAATTTTTTTGCTCATATTATAATATAGTTTTAGTTTAATGTACTTTTAAAGTTTAGTGACAGAACTCACTCTGGTCTATTATGCATCATATTTTTCTGTCTTTATATTGTCATCCAAAAATAAAATAGATGAGTATAAACTTTCAGTAAGTGGGTTCTATAAAGTACAATGATCACCTTAGCAATTTTTTTCCTTTGTCACCTCTTCCTCTTCATTCCAAGCTCTTAATGATCTTCAATAATAATTTATGAATAAACTTGCTTATTGGTCTCTTTCGTGGGTATTCTTTTAGCCACATGGAAAGAAATTTCTGTGGTCTGATTTATATATGAGTTTGGGGATGGAGATTAGTGTGTAGCTTTCAGACAGTAAGTGGAAAAAAGTTTTTCTAAATCAGATGTGGATGTTTTTCTTTTTGTATATATTACAAAAAGTAATAATATTACTCACTTATTTGCCTATGTGCATATATACAAGGACAATGATGCCATAGAGATCAGGAGTGGAGAGCTGCCAATCTGCTACATTTTAAATTATAAATAATTGTCCAAAAATGA
>NW_012153062.1:1150261-1152065 GCF_000956105.1 Propithecus coquereli
TACTAAAATACTGAAATGATTTACTTATTCATATATTTCATTGTCTTCTCATGATAATTAATGAGTCTGATGATTCATTACTTGAGAAGTTGCCATATACTTCTCAGTGACTGCATCCATTTTTCAGAAGCCATAAGCTAATTCTCAAGAGTATGAACCAAGAGATTCTGATGTGCCCGCAATTATAAATATTTCATGCATTATTTAAAGATGCGAAATAGTTGACATGTTAAATGTCACACAGTGTAGAAATTTCAATATTGAATTATAAAGATTATATATGCTCATAAATAATGATCAGTTATCAATTATCAGTGTTAACATGTAAAATGACAAAAGCAGTTTGCTTTTTCCCCCATGAGATCACTAGATGCTTGTGCAATTATAAAATAAAATTCCACATTGCTCCATACAAAAACAAATTTTTCTTAGATAGCTGAAAGGTATAAAAAATTGAAAGATAAAACTTTATAACTTTTTAGAATAAAATATAGAAAGATATTTTTGTGATATTTTGGAAGAGACAGTGTCTTAGTCTGTTAGGGCTACTATAATAAAATGCCATAGATGAGGTGACTTATAAACATTGAACATTTTTTTTTCTTACAGTTCTGGAGGCTGGAAACTCCAAGATCACGGCACTGGTAGAATTAGTGTCTGGTGAGGGCCCTCCTCCTATTTCGTAAAGGGCCATCTTCTCACCGTGTTTTCACATGGCAGAAGGGGAAAGGGAGCTCCCTGGGTCTCTTTTATAAGGGTACTAATCGCATTCATTAGGGTTCTGTTCTCTTGATCTAATTACCTCTCAAAGGCCCCATCTCTCAATACCATCACATTGCAGATTTGTTTCAGCAGAAGTATTTTGGGGGGCACAAACATTCAATTATAGCAGAAGGCATTATTTAAATAAATATATCATGCGCTAAAAGAACAATATCTGAGGCTGTGGTATTTTAAAATCTCATCTATTGCTATAAACTTGGGTAGTTAAGTTCTTTTTGCTTTAGCTTCCTCATCTGTAAAATGGGGGCAATAATCTTACATACCTCAAAGAGTTGTTTTGAAGATAGAATTTGCTTCACTCTTATAAAACAATTATGAAAATGCCTGCCACATAGTAGGTACATGGGACAGTCGGGGCTCAGATTGAGGGGCAGCAGTTATCACAGGCATGTTCTTACTATGGTCAAGGGTGACAAGGGGAACCACAGCGATGCCTTTTAAAGCCTAGCCACATCGCATAGTCCGTTGGCCAAAATGAGTTACATGGCCAGCACGATTTGAACATGTCAGGGAAATAAATGCCTACCATGTAGTTGTTGGGTAAGGAAGGAATATTTTGGAAATATTCTCAAATATGCTACATTTGATGAAGTCACCACCTACAAGATTCATTCTTTAGGGTTTGGCTATGCAAAATTGTGGTGTGGGATGGCAGTTTGAGTACAAAGGGCAAGATTTTTGCGCATAGGCTATGTTTCAAAGGAAGAAGCACAGAATCATCTGTGTTTGAGGAAATGGAGCACAAGGAATTTTAAGGAGTGTGACTTTGATCTGCTTCCTCTTCACAGGTTTCCAGAATGGCAAATGAGAAAAAAAGTTACTTTGAAAGTATTTTTTGCTTGCTGTTTCTTTGATTATGGCATCAGTCTGAGACTGAACTATATGAATAGCAGCCTTATAACATTACACACACAAAGCAACCAAGTCACTACGATCTCAGTAAGCTTTTTTTTTTTTATTTCAGCATATTATAGGGGTACAGATGTTTAGGTTACGTATGTTGCCCTTGCCCTCCCCACCC
>NW_012153062.1:1153115-1163925 GCF_000956105.1 Propithecus coquereli
TGAAATGATTTACTTATTCATATATTTCATTGTCTTCTCATGATAATTAATGAGTCTGATGATTCATTACTTGAGAAGTTGCCATATACTTCTCAGTGACTGCATCCATTTTTCAGAAGCCATAAGCTAATTCTCAAGAGTATGAACCAAGAGATTCTGATGTGCCCGCAATTATAAATATTTCATGCATTATTTAAAGATGCGAAATAGTTGACATGTTAAATGTCACACAGTGTAGAAATTTCAATATTGAATTATAAAGATTATATATGCTCATAAATAATGATCAGTTATCAATTATCAGTGTTAACATGTAAAATGACAAAAGCAGTTTGCTTTTTCCCCCATGAGATCACTAGATGCTTGTGCAATTATGGATTGGCACCATCAGAAGAAAACAACATGAGTTGAAGTTTGGCAAAACAGATGTAAAGTTAAAAATAGTTATTTGAAAATAGAAAATGGTTTACTAAGGACATTGAGAGACTTCAATTTGTTCTCTTCTGCCTTTCTAGGTATAGGCAGGGAGAGTCCATTTTTTTACTTTAGAGGGAAAGGGAAAACTTTGCCTAGCATTCCAGTACCTTACTAGGTAAATCAGCTACAGAACAAACAACAGCACATGGAGGGCAAGAGTTCTTTGTGTGTTGGAGTCTATAACATGTGTAGAAGTAAATGATGGACAACACCACTAACGCTGGAGGAGGGAAATGAAAGTATATTGTTGTAAGGAATTTATGCTTAAGATAAAGTAGAATAACATTACTTAGAGGTAGACTGTGATGAGTTAAAGACATATGCCATAAACGCTGAATCAAGCACTAAACTAACAAAACACTTATAACTAATAAGTCAACAAAGAAGATTAAATGTATTAAAAATACTTAATCCATAAAGAAAGCAAAAAGAGGAAAAGGGGAGAAAAAGTAGAAGGAACAAAGAGCAAGAAGGGAAGAAAAGAGCAGACAGAATAAATAAAAAGCAAATGCTACCACTAAATAAAAGTAAGCTGGAGTGGCTACATTAATATGAGAAAAAAATAGATTTCAGATCAATAAACTATTACCATAGATAAAGGAAGTCATTTCATAATGACAAAAGTGTCAGTTCAAATATAGGACATAACATTGTCCTAAACATTCATGAGCCTATTAGCAGAGTTTGAAAATAATGAAGTAAAAACTGATAGAACTGTAGGAAAAATAGACAAATCCACAATTATGATGGTAGATTTCAAGGTCCCTCTTGCAAAAATAGATAAAACAGGTATTCCATATAATGAATACTAAATAAGTAAAGGTATTGAAACTTGAACAGCACTATCAACCAACTTGAACTAAAAGACATTTCTGGAATATTCTACCCAACAATAGCACAATATACATTATTTTCAAGTATGCACATAACATTTACCAAGATAGGCCATATTATGGGCAATAAAATAATTTTCACTAAATTTAAAAGGATTCAAATGATATAAAGGTATGTTGTCTGACTACAATGGAATTAATTAGAAATAAAAAATAGAAAGATCTTGGGAATATCCCCAAATATTTGGAAGCTGTTTTAGTCAAGCTTCTCCAAAGGAATAGAATCAATTGGACATATACAGTTAACCCTTGAACAACGTGGGGCTTAGTAGTGCCCTTCCCCACCCCCCACAGACAAAAATCTGCATTTAACTTTTGCTCCCCACGAACTTAACTGCTAATAGACTATTGTTGACCAAAATCCTTACCAATAACATAAGTCATTGATTAGCATGTATTTTTATAGTTATATGTACATATACTATATTCTTAACAATGAAGTGAGAGAAAAGAAAATATTATTGAGAAAATCAAAAAGAAGAGAAAATATATTTATTATGTATTAGGTGGAAGTGGATCATCATCATAAAGGTCTTCATCACCTTCGCTTTGAGTTGGCTGAGGAGGGGAAAGAGGAGGATGTGTTGGTCTTACTGTCTCAGGGGTGGCAGAGGCAGTAGATGAGGAGGAGGAGGGACGGGAGGCAGGAGAGGCAAGCACACTCAGTCTAACTTTACGGAAATACATCATCCTTTCTGTCTGGCTTTTTGCTTTTTCATTTCTCTAAAAATTTTTCCATACTGTCCAATTCTTCTTCCACCACTTGCTTTTTTTCAGCTCCAGTATTGTGGAAGGGTCCATGTCGTAAAACAAGTCAGAAGCAGTCTTGAATAATCAGAACTCTTCTGCCAGATTTTCTAATGTCAGTTTGCTTTCTGGTACTGCTTCTTCTACATCTTCTTCTTTACCATCTAGCACTGATTCAGAGGCACTCATCTCTATCAAGTCATCTTCCATTAATTCCTCTTTTGTGATGTCTATTAGCTCTTGAATTTCTTCAAGATTTACATCTTGAAATCCCTTACCACCCATGTTTTTTGCCACATCCACAATCTCTTTCATCATTTCCTTGACTGGTTCTGCTGTGAATCTTGTGAAGTCATGCACAACATCTGGACACAGTTTTCTCTAGCAGGAATTTCTTGTTTGGGGCATGATGGCTTTCATGGCTTTTTCTAGAACAACAATGGCATCTTCAATGGTTGTAATCTTTCCAGACTTTCATGGTATTCTTTCTGTCAGGGTTCTCTTCCATAGCATTGATAATTCTTTCCATAGAATACAGCATGTAATGAGCCTTAAAGGTCCTTATGACCTCCTGATCTAGAGGCTGAATTAGAGACATTGTGTTTGGGGGCAAGTGGACCACTTCATTGCTTTCAGTGTTGAACTTACGGGGTTCTGGGTGGCCAACAGCATTGTCCAATACCAAAAGAACTTTAAAAGGCAGTCTCTTACTGGCAAGGTACTTGCTGACTTCAGGGACAAAGCATTGATGAAACCAATTCAGAAAAAGGAT
The DNA here is from genome assembly GCF_000956105.1 of Propithecus coquereli. NCBI lineage: Eukaryota > Metazoa > Chordata > Mammalia > Primates > Indriidae > Propithecus > Propithecus coquereli. Next base: position 1,156,005 of record NW_012153062.1, read on the forward strand.
TCCATTGTTCAGTCCTTCTTGTTGTACAATCAAAAGAATGGCAGCTGGGGTTTATTTTTTTCCTTCAAGGGTCAGGGGTTAGTAGCTATATAAGTAAGTGAGATCCTGATCATAAACTGACTGCATTTGCACAAAAGAGTACAATTAGGCTATTCCTTCCTTCCTTAAATCTCAGTCTTTGCTTCTGTTCCTTACTAATAAATGTCCTTTGTGCCATTTTTTTTTTCCAGAATAGTGTATTTTCATCTGCATTATAAACCTGTTCAGGCAATAACACTTTATTCTCAATGACTTTCTTAGTGGTATCAGGGAACTTGTCTGTTGCCTCTTGGTCAGCAGAAACTGCTTCTCCTGTTACCTTGACATTTTTCAAAACAAACCTCTTTATAACATTATCAAACCAGCCTGGGCAATATAGTGAGATCCTATCTCTAAAGAAAAAAAAATAGCCAGGCATGGTCATGCAGAACTGTAGTCCCAGCTACTCAGGAGGCTGAGGCAGAAGGATTGCTTGAGTCCAGGAGTTCGAGGCTTCAGTGAGCTATGATCATGCCACTGTACTCCAGCCTTGGTGACAGAGGAAGACCCTGTCTCAAAAAATAAATAAATAGATGACAGATGAAATAAAATAATCAAACCATCCTTTGCTGGCCTTAAGTTTTCCAGCTTTAGATGTTTCACCTTCTTTTTGCTTTAAGTTATCATATCATGACTTGGCTTTTTCTTGAATCATATTAGAGTCTATAAGCATACCTCTCTTATAGCAATCCTGCACCCACATAAAAGCTACATTTTTAATGTGAGATAAAAAGGTATTTTTGCAAAAAAGTGCAAGGTTTTTGTGTATGCTGGCATAATTGCATTGACAGCTTCACAAATTTTCTTTTCTTTTCTTTTCTTTTTTTTTTTTACAATGGTCCTTATGGTGGAGTTACTTATCTTGAAGAGGCAGGCAACCACAACTACAGAGCTCAATCTATGATACATGTAAAGCAATTCAATGTTTTCTTGTAATATCATGACTGTTCTCTGTTTCTTGGGAGCAATTCCAGCATCACTAGGGGCACTTCACATGGATGCCATGGTGTTATTCAAGTTTCACAGTATTGCAGTAAACACAATAAAAAAAAAAAAGAACAAATTGGGAGGCATCAATTTATCAGACTTCAAGCTATACTACAGGCTATAGTAACCAAAACAGCATAGTACTGGCACAAGAATAGAGACATAGACCAATGGAACAGGACTGAGAACCCAGATATAAAACCATCCTCATATTACCAACTGACCTTTGACAAAGAAGACAAAAACATACACTGGGGAAAAGAATCTCTATTCAATAAATGGTGCTGAGAAAATTGGATAGCCACATATAGAAGCTTGAAACAAGACCTGCACCTCTCACCACTCACAAAAATCAACTCATGATGGATAACAGACTTTAAGGCATGAAATCATAAGAATTCTAGAAGAAAATGTTGGAAAAACTCTTATAGACATTGGCCTAGGCAAAGAATTTATGAACAAGACCCCAAAAGCAATCACAGCGACAATAAAAATAAGTAAATGGGACCTGATCAAATTAAAAAGCTTTTGCACAGCCAAGGAAACTATCATTAGAGCAAATAGACAACCCACAGAATGGGAGAAAATATGCATCTGAAAAAGGGCTGATGACTAGAATCTATATAGAACTCAGGAAAATCAGCAAGAAAAAATCAAACCACCTTATCAAAAAGTGGGCAAAGGACATGAAGAGGAACTTTTCAAAAGAAGGCAGAGTAATGGCCAAAAAACATATGAACAAATGCTCAACACCTCTAATCATCAGGGAAATGCAAATCAAAACCACATGAGGTATCACTTAACTCTAGTGAGAATGACCTTTATTAAAAAGTCCCAAAACGATAAATACTGGTGTGGATGTGGAGAGATAGGAACACTCATACACTGCTGGTGGGACTGCAAACTAGTATTATACAACCTCTATGGAAAATAGTATGGGGATACCTCAAAGAACTCAAAGTAGAACTACTATTTGATCCAGCAATCCCATTATCGGTATTTACCCAAAGGAAAAAAAGACATTCTATAAAAAAGAAATCTGCACTCAACTGTTTATAGCAGCACAATTCACAGTTGCAAAGATGTGGAAACAATCCAAGTGCCATATATGAGTGGATTAATAAAATGTGGTATATGTATACCGTGGAGTTACCACAAAAAACAATGGTGATATATTACTTCTTGTATTATCCTGGATAGAGCTGGAGCCTATTCTACTAAGTGAAGTATCACAAGGATGGAAAAACAAGCACCATATGCACTCACCATCAAATTGGTACTAACTGATCAACACTTACGTGCATATTTAATAGTAACACTCATCAGGTGTGGGGGGGATGAGGGGAAGGAGTAGGAGGGGATGGGTATATTCACATCTAATGGGTGTGGTGAGCACCGTCTAGGGGATGGACACACTTGAAGCTCTGACTTGGGTGGGACAAAGGCAATATATGTAACCTAAACATTAGTACCCCCATAACATGCTAGAATAAAAATAAATAAATGAATAAAAAAATAAAGGTCACAGTGGAAATCAGTGAAATAGAAATCATAAACAAATGCTCCTTATTTGAGAAGATCAATAAGATCAAAGAAATGAAGAAAAAGTAGAGAATACACAAATTGCCCACATCAAGAATGTGAGGTAACATAACTACAATTCCTCCAAATTTTAAAATGATTACAAGAAAAGTATATGAAGATCATTATATTAAATGAACAACTTAAATGGAATCGACAGATTCCTTGAAAAACACTCGGGAAAAATATATTAAATATAAACTGAATAGCCCTGTATTTATGAAAGAAAATGAATTTGTACTTAAAAATCTTCCCATAAATAAAAATTCAGATGTGCTTGAGTTCACTGGTAAATATTTAAGGAAGAAATAGTACTTTCCTTAGGAAACTGAAGGAGGAGGAATACTTCCTAATTTATTCTAAGGCTACAACATTATCTTGATACCAAAATCAGTGAAAGACATTACAAGAAAGAAAATATAGACCAATATTCCCCATGAAAATAACTGCCAAAGTTTTAAATAAATTTGAGCCAATCAAATAAAAAATGTATTTCATCACCAGTGGAATTCATCCCATTAATACAAGGTTGATTTAACATACATCCATCAATTGATAAACTTGACCCAATGCCACAACAATCAATAATAATAGTAATAAATATGATCATCTCAATAGATGCTGAAAAAGCATTTAACAAAATCCTACATAATTTTCTGAAATAAAATTCTCAACACACTAGGAATAGAAGAGAATTTCCTCAACCGGATAAAAGACATCTTCAAAGACCTTCAGATAATGTCACACTTATTGGTTAAAGATTGAATTATTTTCCCCTAGGATCTGAAACAAGGCAAAAATTTCTGCTTTCATAATTCCTATTAAGCATTGTTCTGGAGGATCCAGCCTGTTAAATAAGGAAATAAAAAAAATAAAAGGCATTCAGATTGTGAGGAATGAAGTAAATCCGTCTTTATCCACAGATAACATGATCATGTATGTAAAAGATAAAAAAATTAACTAGAACTATTAAATCAGTTTATAAATGTTTCAGGATGCCAGGTGAATATATAAAAATTAGTTGTACTGTGTATACTAGTAAGGAACAATAAAAAATTAAAAATTTTAAATGCCATTTACAATAACATTAAAATATGAAAATAAATGCAGTGTCCTGTCTCTTACACACATTAATAAAGCTATGAAGAAAGAATACAAATGAAAAAAGAAAAGGGAGTAAAAATAATGCAAAGTGAATATTTATAACCTCAAAGGTAAACTCTAGCTTTTTGCACAGAAAAGGAAAAATAAATCTTTTGGAATAAACTAAAGAACACAGGATATACCTGAAGAAAAGAAGAGAATTCAAATATTATGCATCTTTTTTGTACTTGCTGTGTATTAATTTAATATTTTAAAACATGATTTATATCAAAGAAAGGGTCACAAATATTGTATGTGGCTATACTTGGAACTTTTCCACTATTTATTTTGAAATAATTTTAGTTTCTTCTCACTTATTTTTTCAATCATTTATTTATTTCAACATGAACTCGTGAATATTTATTTTATACTTTCAGTTATAATTCTACATTAACATATTAAAATACTATATTAATAATTTTGTTGATCAAATTGCTCCAACTTGGCCATTGGAGGCTCTTTTTGGTCAGCATGCCTCCATCATTTTTTCTTTTTGTTTATTTATTTTCGTTTTTTTGAGTACATTTTTTCTTTCTAACACCACAGGATGTTCTAGGCTCACCTTATTTTTTTCAAGCTTATTGCCTAGATTCAACCACTTTGTTGTTTGGACATAACACACTTTGTTTAGCCACTCACTCATTTAGGGTATGTGGATTATTTACAGTTTTTGATGGTTATTAATAAACCTGTTATAAACATTCTCATAAAAATTTTTATATAAACAAAATATATCAATTCACTTGAGTAAATACCTAGAAATGGGTTGCTAGATTTGTATGGGAAATATATGTTTAACTTTAGAAGAAATTGGCACTCTTTAATTTTGATAGAGTTCAATTCATTACTTTTAAAGATTGCGTTTTTATTTTTATTTTTTTTATTTTTTACTTTTTTTGAGACAGAGTCTCACTCTTTTGCCCGGGCTAGAGTGCCGTGGCATCAGCCTAGCTCACAGCAACCTCACACTCCTGGGCTCAAGTGATCCTTCTGCCTCAGCCTCCTGAGTAGCTGGGACTACAGGCATGCGCCACCATGCCCGGCTAATTTTTTCTAATTTTTTATTTGGCTGATTAATTTCCTTCTATTTTTAGTAGAGGCGGAGTCTCGCTCTTGCTCAGGCTGATCTCGAACTCCTGAGCTCAAATAATCCGCCCACCTCGGCCTCCCAGAGTGCTAGGATTACAGGCGTGAGCCACCGCGCCCTGCCTAAAGATTGTGTTTTTAGTGTCATATCTTAGAGCTCTTGGCAAAACTTAAGATGATGCAGTTTTTTAAAGGAATTTTTTAGTTTTACATTTTATAATTATGTCTGTAATTCCATTTTGAATTAATTGTTGTATTAGTTTTGGCGTTGAGGTCAGGTTCACTATTTTGCATATGAACATCCAATTGTTCCAACAACTTTTGTTGAAAAGACTGTTTTTTCTATTGAGTTACCTTTGCATCTATGTCAAAAATCAGTTGGGGCCAGGCGTGGTGGCTCACACCTGTAATCCTAACACTTTGGAATGCCTGGGAGGGAGGATCACTTGAGACCAGGACTTTGAGACCAGCCTGAGCCAGAGTGACACCCCATCTGTACAAAAAATAGAAAATTAGTCAGGTGTCATGGCGTGTGCCTGTAGTCTCAGCTACTTGGGAGGCTGAGGCAGGAGGATGGCTTGAGCCCAGGAGTTTGAGGTTGCTGTGAGCTATGATGATGCCATTGAACTCTAGCCTGGAAGACACAGCAAGACCCTGTCTCAAAAAAATCATTTGGCTATATCACGTGGATCTGTTTTTAGGCTGTCCATTCCATTCCGTTGATCTGTGTGTCTATCCTTTCATCAAAGACTCCATGTTCTTTTCATCATTATTATAGCTTTTACGTAATCTATATACCAATGTGAGGCTTCTAACTTTGATCTTTCTTAGAATAGCTTTAACTATTTTATTTTTTTGCCTTGACTTAGCCATGCCACAATGTATACATATATTAAAACATCATGTTGTATTCCATAAACATGTTATATATAATTTTTACTTGTTAATTTAAAAAAGATATCCATGTTGGAAAGAAATAGGGAGAACAGATTTTCAAAATTCTAATCATGCAAACCTATAACCCAACTGATGTTTTTAAATATATCTAAAGAAGAACCTGTCCCGAAGATGGTGAATGAGAAAAGCCATCAGTCAGAGTGTCTCTGCAAAAAAGACAGATTTTAGAAGAAAGTGAAAAAAATAAACTAGCAGAAAAACACAGAAGGGTGCCTGAAACTACAGGAGACTCCACGGGAAGACGTTGCAGAGGAGAACAGGAAGGAGAAAGGTCCTGAGAGGCTTGAAGACCAACGACAAGGATAGGTGGAGCGGTTAACTTCCCCCTCCCTTGCATCTCAGACTGCTGGTGGGTTCCTGAGCGGCTGGAGAGACCTGCCGACAACAGCCCAGAGACGGCTGCCGCCAGTGAGCAGTGGCCTCTTGCGGACTCAGCACCAGGCTCTCAGCCCCTTCGGGGCATCTCCCCGGGTGCAGACCCGAGCCTATCGGCAGACACCATAGTGCTCCATTCTCTCCTTCCCCCTCCCTACCTGGGCGTGCCCAGAGAGACAATTTAGCCACCACACGGAGGAATCTCCAAGGAATGGGACCTTTCCCTTTGGGCCCCTACAGCAGACTGAGGGGTACTCAGACTGCCAGTTCCCTACCCGCCAGCCCTCCCAGGTGCTACTTGCCTGGGGACTCTAGGAGAGCGGGGCAAATCTGGAGGTGGAGTGAAATCTATCCAGCTTGGGCACCCTGTAGGTGATTCAAGACCAGCACCCCTCCCCCTGGCAGGGTCAGGGATTGATCTCCAGGGCCCAGGGGACAGGCCTGCAGACCAGACCCCGTACACCCAGGTCACGATCGTACTGCTCCTGGGCACAGAAGGGAGATCTGTGAAAGAGCCTACTGGGGAGTGTGTGTCTTCAGGGGCAGATCAGCATGCCCTGAGCGGCAGCCCTCCTCCCAAAAGAGGGCTGTGCACCCAGCTCAGGCTGCGCTCCTGGATAGGGAACATCCCGGCCCATGTCACAGCCGGGGAGATCCATCGGCCTGAGGTACTGCTTGCTGGCAGAGGCCTGGGAGAGGCCACAGAGTGGGGGAAGGTGGAGGGAAGCTAGACCTGCTCCAGAGTGCGGGTCTCAGACAGCCCAACCCCCAAGTCCAGACTATTCAGCTGAGTGGAGCCATTTCAGTCCCTCTTGGCAGCTTTGCACAGAAGCAAAGAACAGACCTTTGATCTCTGCTAACAGCAGTCGTGGAGCCTGAGGGCAGGCTTACCCACCCGCCTCACCCAGACTCATTCCCGGACCTGCCCCCACTGAGGTGCAGAATAAGGACACACTTGGAAGACCCAGGGCCCCACCCACCTCCCGAGGCACAAGAGGGCCACTCCAGAGGAACAAGAACTGGTTACAGGATCCAAAAACAGCACTGCAGCTCGCTACTCCCTGCAAGTGCCACCTACTGACAGGGAGGTCATTCTGCACACCCTTTTACTGCATCTACTGATTCATCATAAAGGGTGTGGTCGAATCTCACCCACAAACACCACCTACTGGCTCAGAGACTAAACAGGGAGTGTCATTATCCAAATGAAAATCTAAAGGCAAGAAGGAACAACTGATCCAGATGGGAAGGAATCAGCGAAAGAACTCTGGAAGTATGAAAACTCAAACGGAAAGCACACCCCCAAAGAGGAAAAACAGCTCCCAGCAATGGACATTTAACCAAACTCAGAACACTAAAATGACAGAAGAAGAATTTCAAACATGGATTGTAAGAAAACTTAATGATATGCAAGAAAAAATGGATAACCAACACAAAGAAAACACAAAAAAAATCCAAGACTTGGAAGAAAAATTCACTAAAGAAATTGAAATATTAAAGAAAAATCAAACCGATCTCCTGGAAATGAGGACTTGTTCAGGGAACTACAAAACACAGTGCAAAGCCTCAAGAACAGGGTAGATCAAACAGAAGAAAGAATCTCAGAGATTGAAGACAACTCCTTCCAATTAAATAAGTCAGTCACAGAAATCGAACAGAAAATTAAGAGAAAAGAAATAAGCCTACAAGAAATGTGGGATTATGTGAAAAAACA
>NW_012153062.1:1175382-1178156 GCF_000956105.1 Propithecus coquereli
TGCCACAAATTTGCCCTTATCGGCTGAAATTCGTGAACTAGAAGGTCACAAATATTATTTTATCTACTATGGTCTCTCCTATTGCATACACATGGGGCAATCCCAGAAGTAATCACTTCTTGAATTTTGTGTTTATGTTTCCTTGTGTAGCAGACATTGTCAGTGACTCATCTACATCTCCTGGGCGCTCAGCACTCCTATAAATGCAGATGGATTATTACTGCAAGCATCTGCCCCTCTCTGTCTAGCGGATTTCTCTGCACAAGGCAGGCTAGAAGAAGTTCCAAAGAACTTCCTTTTTTTTTTTTTAAATATCATTTAAAATAATTTAATTGCTGCACACACATACACACACACAAACACACATATACATCCCTCTAAATAATGTATTGTTTAGTTTTGTGGTATCATAAACATGGTACCACACATTATATAGTTTTCTGAAACTTGCCTTTTTCATTAAACAGTATGTTTTGAAAACTCATTTGCATTATTGAGTATACCTGTAGTTCTTTCATTTTACTGCTTTTGTATACTGTCTTGTGACTACAACATAAATCAATATAAATTTTTCATCCATTCTTCTGCTGATGTCCATTTGGATTGTTTCTGTGTTCTTTCTATTATGAACAGTGTTATGAACATACTTATGCAAGACTCTCAGGGCACCTGTGCAAAACTTGATCTATTATAGTGTATGGGAATGTTCACTCCAAATTGTATTCCAAAGTGCTTATAGTAATTTATACTTCCGCTGGTATAAGAATTCCCATTGAATCAAACGCTTTGCAACTTTTGGTCTTGACAGATTTCCTCATGGATTTGTAGTGCTATTTTATACACACACACGCACACACACACACACACATATATACACATATATATGTATTATATATAAAGTTATCTTACATATATGGACCTGTCTCCAGACTCATTGGAATAGTCATTGGTTCATTTATCTACTACTGCACCAACAGCACATTATATTTATTAATAAGTTTTATAGAACACCTTAAGATATCTGGCAGAACAAGTTTCCCTCTTTTGTTGTGGTTTCTTTGAATATTTACTTTAATTTAAAGAGTATTGACTTTTTATAATAGACCAAGAACATGGGATGCATCTTCTTTTATTCAGATCATCTTTCCTGTTACTTAGAGGTGAAATTTTGTCCACAGTTTTGTGTATTCTTTTAAAGTTATTTTCAGACAATTTATTGTTCTTGTCGCTGTTGAGAATGTTTCTTTTTAAAATTTTCTTAGTTAGTTATTGTTGGTATAGAGAACCAAATCTCTCATAAGTAGATGTTCACGTTCTTTGCAAGTTATGGCCATTTTATGTTTTACTTTTTTATGCTTATATTGTTTATTACTTTTTTTTTCTTTATAGCCTTTGCCAAAACTTTCAATAGTATGTTAAACCACAGCAGTGTTTGTGGACCTTTTTGTCTTGTTCCTGATCTCAAAGAAAATGCATTAAAAATTTTTCCATTAGGTACAAGGTTTGCTGTAGGTTTTGGTACACAGTATATGTTTTACCAACTTACATACCCCTTCTATTCTTAATTTGCTAACACCTTTTATGAAAAAAAAACTTACCTTTTATCAAATGCCTTTCGAGCCTCAGTTGTGAAAATTGCATATTTTCTCTCTCTAGTCTATTAATGCAGTGAATTACATTTGATATATGAAATTCAATTTATTTCCTAATTATAGGAGTATTCACTGGATGTGAAGAGAGAACAATGTGAGATCCAGAGCTGCTGGAGCTCATGCAGGACTATGTCTAAGAATGAAGACAATGCATGGAAAACAGCAGGGCAAAACTAGGAGGAGCATCAGGTCCTGGTGACATTGCATGCACTTGGGTGAACTTAGTGCTCCCCTACACATTCACTGGGTAAGCTGATAAATTCCTTCTTTGACAAAACCAGTTTGAGTTTCCTTTTCTGATACTTTATTCGAAAACATTGCTCATTAACTCAGGTCTAATTATTTTCAATTATCTAATGCTATTTATGAAATAGCCAATCTATCTTTATCAAGTGAAATGCCTCCTTTATTCCAACCTCAATCTGAAAAAAATTACAAATGTTTCCTAACACTAATACATTTCTTTGTCTCTTTTACATAATCCTGAAAACATGCACCACATGTTCTCACCATCAGATTGGTACTAACTGACCACACTAAGGTGTTCACATGGTAGTAATACTCACTGGGTGCCGGTGCGGGGGCGCGGCGGGGTAAACCCACAACTAATGCACTGTATGGGGGAGGGACACGCTGTAGCCCTGGCTTGGGCAGGGCAAACGCATTATATGTAACCAAAATGTTTTTACCCCCATAATATCCTAAATAAATAAAAAAAATAGAGAATATTTTAAATAAATATAAAGTTTACCTTTCTGTCTCTTTGAAAAGAAAATATTGCTTCATTTTCTTTTACTTTATTTTCTTGCCTCCCATTCTTCCAAGAGGGAAGGAGAAATCCTCTACTATATTCAGATGACTTGTTTCAGAGATTATATTTTACATAGTACATAATCAAGGGTGGCCATTAGACAGGACCAAAGGCTAAACATTGTATTTTCTCATCTAGCTTGTATGAGACAGGTCATTTGAATATTTGTCGAAGCATTTAGAAATCATTGTATTTTCCACACATATAAAGATTCACCATTTTTGCTCATTATTTTCTAATGGAAAATTAAATTTGTTGTTTCTATTTAATAATTTAGGCCGGGGGCGGTGGCTCACGCCTGTAATCCTAGC
>NW_012153062.1:1178206-1179718 GCF_000956105.1 Propithecus coquereli
CAGCTTTAAGAAACAATGGTGATATAGCAGCCCTTGTATTCTCCTGGATAGAGCTGGAACCCATTCTACTAAGTGAAGTATCCCAAGAATGGAAAGACAAGCACCACATGTACTCACCATCAAATTGGTATTAACTGATCAACACGTAAGTGCACATGTAAGAATAACATTTATTGGATGTCGGGCAGGGGGATGGGGGGAGGAGGGACGAGGGGCGGGTATATGCATACACAAAGAGTGCGATGCAGACCATCCAGGGTATGGACACTCTTGAAGCTCAGACTTGGGGAGGGAGGGGTGACAAGGGCAACATACGTAACCTAAACATCTGTACCGGCATAATATGCTGAAAAAATGTATATATATCTGTAAAGAAAAATATTAATAGGTATGGAATTTAGAAAAGATAAACCAAAAGGGCAAATCACTGGCATTTATGGATTAGTAATTTTAACAACCAGCACAGTTAAGGGAAGCTGAACACTAAATCTCAAGGAAAATGAATAGGTTTCTGTTGTAGACAGGCCTGATTCATCACCTGTGAACATGGCCTGGATGAGATTACCTCCATTTGTCTGATTTCATTTGCTCCAAGCAGCCTATTGATTATCATTTGGCTTCAGGTTTTGAAGTCAGAGGCTTCATTTCTGTTCAGGCTTCTTAATGTCTTTGAGTGCCACTTTCCTCATTTGTAAAATGAAGTTAAGAATAGTACTTACTGTATAGGATTGTTGTAATAATTAAATAAGATAATGTAGGCCAATAAGCTAAAGGGAAGTCCCATAAGTAAAATGGACGTGGCAGATGTCTGAGTTTCCATTGTTTTACCAGTGCCCCAAACTGGCACTCTTCTTAAGAACATTGCCAGATGAGAGGACCCCAGCAGCCAGGCGAGCAATGAGTACCAAAGGCAGTCGGAATGTAGGGGGCTAGAGAGAGAGTGCATCTTCCACGTGAGGAACTTGAGCAGTGGTGATTAGACTCCTCTCATTCAGCTTCCCAAATAACTCCCCAAGTAGCGGGAGGGTACCCACGTGGGCAGAGGACAACATCAGCCAAGAGTGGACTAAATAGCCACAGTTAGTAAGATGTTTTCCCCTTCCCTCTACTGCCTTTCTCCTTTCCCAACCCCAGAGATACCGGGAGCAGAAGGAGAACGATTGGGGGGGCAGGAGGAATGGAAAGCACACCCCACCGCAGCCGGCACTAGGAGCAGGGAGGTCAGCGCTATTATCTGGCAGACAGAACCAACTGGATTTTTAATGTGTGAAATGAATGCATAGCTATGTTTTCTGCCCAAGATATCTTAAGAAACAGAAAAGGAAAAGTAAATGGAGCAATTATTGAAGAAAAAAAAAATCAAACATTTTCATACTTGTACCCTGTAGAAAACAGACCGTGCAATTAACAGATTTTTTTTTTGTTTTTTGGTTTTTTTTTGTAACTGGGAATGATTCTTTCCTAATTGGAACCTTGTTTTTGTTTTATTTTGGGTTTTTTTTTTTTTTTTGG
>NW_012153062.1:1182935-1194021 GCF_000956105.1 Propithecus coquereli
TAGTATGCACAATAATTTAATTCTCCTGGGAAACTTTTTTATTACTGTAAATTCTTCATAAGTCACTGCAGATTTTTTGATATCTTCACTGATAAGTTCTAAAGAGTTGGTAATAGTATAAACATTCTTTATATGTAGATAGATTTATCTATCCTATAAAAAACTAGTAATAATAATATCAATGAAGGCTATGGAAAATAAGCTTAAAGACCAAGAATTCTAATCAAAACATTAACAGTGAAATTACCTAATAAACATAAAGAGACTTCAGATATATCCTCATGATTGAGATTATATCAGCATATAATCTCAATTTGTCTGTTTGAAGATCTTATTTATTTTTGTCACATTTTATCAATGTTCAAGCAAATGCTTCCAATGTACTTGAATATAATGGATTTTTTTCTCTACTATAGTATTTCAATTATGATTTATTAATTTTCATCTGACCTTTGAAGTTTTTATTTAATATATTTTTTTTTATATTTCATCTAAAATGTGAAATATGTTCTGGGGTCTGACAGAATCATATTTTTAAAGGGTTGCATTTGTTATATATTCCTGCTATTTACTTTTAATTTCAGGCATAATAAATCATTTAGCTTTTAAGGTACATTTCATAATAGAGAAGTAATAGGCTTTTGAATGTTTGCCAGCATTTGCCTGGAAAAAGTGACAGCAACAACAGAAAATTAAGATTTGAGCATACAATGTGATTCAGCAAATACTATTTTGTATTTTGCCAGAAAGAATTATTCAGAGTGAACTAGGCTAAATTTTTACATTTTATTTTGAACTTATTTTAAAATGTCATATTTTAAAATAAAGCTTATTAAAACAAAAAAACTTATCTTATTTAAGCTTTCTCTTCATTTTCACTACAGGATAGCACTGTGATATAATAATTTAAGAAAGGGCTCTGAGTCAGACTGCCTGGCTTTACCATTTCCTAATTCTGTGACCTTGGTCAAGTTACTTGGGCTCTTTTTACCTCTAGTTCCTTATATAGAAAAATAATAATAATAGGTTTTACTTCATAGGGTTGTTCTTTATGAGATAATATATGTTAGAGATTATAAAATTGGCACATAGGTAGCACCTAATTAAAATTAGGAACTCTCATTATTATTCTGAATTCTTTTAAAAATGTTGAATAATACACTGTTGCCATATTTGATAAGAAAAAATAAACCTTAGGAAGCAAAAAATACGACAGCCATAGATAATAGTCACCAAAACTGAGCACTTACTTTGAATTACTCACTTTACATAAATTATTTATATTAATCACCCCAATATCCTTATGAGGTAGTTGTTATTGTATCTAGTTTGCAGAGAAGAAAACTGAGGCTTAAAAAATTAAGCAACTTGCTATGGACATATAGATAGCAAGTATCAAAGTAGTATTTTGAAATCAGCTCTAAAGGAGTCTATGAACAAGCTTTTAAACACTAAACAATCCCATTAGATATATAGAAATTTAGGAAACAGCAAATAGCATGGCTAGGGTGGAAGAAATGGAGCAAGATCAATGCTTCCCCTAAGGACTTTGGAATTTATCCTGAGGGTGAAGGAAGAAGTATTACAGGATTTCAATCACCAGAATGTCATGATAGGACTGGTATTTTAGGAAAATGAGTCTAGCAATATGGTGGAAGAAAATGCCAGACAAGTTCCTCAATCAGTATTTGTTAAATTAAAAAAAAGAGAACATATTAAAGGAGTTGAAACACGATACCTGAAATACAGTTGGAAACTACAGCAATCATCTAGGGATGATGAGGGTCTAAATGTAGACAGTGATTAGAGGAATGGGAGAAGAGATAACAGAAATATAGTGCTTCTCAAACTCAATTCGCTAGCATAATTACTGTGGCACTTTTACAAATTACACATGCTAATCCTCTTCCCTGAAGGTTCTGATTCAATTGGTCTGAGTGTGAACTAATCATCTGCATTTTTTAATGCTTTTATGAATAATTCTGTCATCCAGGGTAAAGAAGTACTAGGAGACCCTCAGAAAGTAGAATAAGGATCAAGTAAATTTGTGGCACATTTATTAAGATTAGGAATAAATGAGGGAGAAAAAGATGAGTTTCATACTGAACAAGCTGTAGTTGAGTGATCTTGGGTGTATTCAAATGGAGACATCTGACAAACACTGGATAGAGTGGTCTAGAGCTCAGGAGGGAGGGACAGACAGCCAAGAGAGACAGGGTATTCTGCATTCTTAGAAAGAGAAAACACAACTTTTGTGAGTTAAGTATTGTTACACACTGAATCCAAGATCAGCCTTAGAAGGTAATCAGGTATTATTGATGTCTTTGTACCTTTAAACACACCACTTTTCTATTTTGGGTTTTGTTCTTAATTGGGGTCAGCAGGGTTCTACATGTCAGCGTAGTGCTATAAAATTTCCAGAAATGAGGCATTTTCTAATGCTCCAGCCAAATGTAGAGTATAAAGTTGTTTTGATGGAGGCATTGGCCAGAAGGAGCCAATCAATAGCAGCAATAACACTCTGTGCATACCAGCTAATCAGCAACACTCCAAGGCCAGCAGTTGCCACAATTAGCTTAAGTTCTTGCAAAACTAAAGCACAAGCTGGATGCAAGAGAGAATGAGCTGCATGCTTAGTCAACAAGGATAGCAATTTGTAGAAATGTTTCATTTCATAGAAAGTCCATGCCATCAGTATGAAGGAGATGCCAAACTTTTATTTTTTAGAAAGAGAACATATATCTCTTATAAGGATAACTAAAACCATTTTGATTAAGGCAAGGGAAATCACTGCAGGGCCAGGTTTGAAAACTTTTGCAGTTTGGACCACATCTGTTATGAAATTCATGATCTGGAGACAGATTAACAATAAGCTTTTGATAACTACTCCGAAAAAGCATAATAGAAGTGCATTTTCATACACTTTGGCTCAAAGACCATTATCTAGTAAATCAATGAATGACGGTAGATACGTGAATGCACAAAGAGCCTTACTTATTTATTTATTTACAATTTCCACTCATCTGATTCCCAAAAGGATTTGAAGAAGCTTACAATAAAAATGTTTATCTCTATATTTTAAAATAAAGTTTTATTTTATTTATTTATTTATTTTTTTTGAGAAAGAGTTTCACTCTTTTCCCCGGGCTAGAGTGAGTGCCATGGCGTCAGCCTAGCTCACAGCAACCTCAAACTCCTGGGCTCAAGTGATCCTTCTGCCTCAGCCTCCCGAGTAGCTGGGATTACAGGCATGCGCCACCATGCCCGGCTAATTTTTTTGTATATATTTTTAGTTGTCCGATTAATTTCTTTCTATTTTTAGTAGAGACGGGGTCTCGCTCTTGCTCAGGCTGGTCTCGAACTCCTGAGCTCAAACAATCCGCCCGCCTCGGCCTCCCAGAGTGCTAGGATTACAGGCGTGAGCCACCGCGCCCGGCCTAAAGTTTTATTTTTAACAAGAAAAAACAATGTCAGATAGTATTAAAATGCCCATAATGAAAAATAGTGGTCTTATCCTTCAGTCCTTCTCCCTAGAAACAATCATTTTAGCAACTCTTTTGCTTCCTTTCCTGATATTTGCAAATAATGTGTTTATGTTGCCATTACTTGACTTAGTCTTTTTAATGTATTATTAACTTCATTTTATATTAATTCTCCTATCCCTCATTGATTCTTCCTCCTGTTTCTTTCTGAAAATAGTTCTATCACACTTGGCCAAGTCGATAGTGCCTCCTGCACTGTGTCAATGTGGATATTATCCATTGTGGACCCAAGCAGCATATCATGATTGTTTTCTTTCTAGTACAATATTCTTTATCCTCTTTATCCTCTACATCCTCAGAATTAATAATTCCCTTGCTTTTTCCTTTACTTATCTGTAAGTATATGTTCTTTACTCTTCACAAGAACACCAACAGTTTCAAATAATTTTCCAAATCTTAGATAACTAATCAACATTTTTTTTTCTTTTTCTTTCTGGAGAATGTACTCTAGAGCAGCTGTCCCCAACGTTTTTGGCACTAGGGACCAGTTTCATGGAAGGCAATTTTTCCACAGGGTGGGGGGTGGTTCAGGTGGTGATGAGGGGTGATGTGAGGCAGGGGGATGGTTTCAGGATGATTGGAGCACATTACATTTATTATGCAATCAGACCTCTCTGCTAATGATGATCTGTATTTGCAGCCACTCCCCAGCACTAGCATCACCGCCTCAGCTCCACCTCAGATCATCAGGCATTCGATTCACACAAGGAGTACGCAGCCTAGATCCCTCACATGCACAGTTTACAATAGGGTTTGTGCTCCTATGAGAATCTAATGCCTTCGCTGATCTGACGGGAGGTGGAGCTTATGAGGTGATGCGAGAGATGGGGAGCAGCTATGAAGCTTGGCTTGCTTGCCTGCTGCTCACCTCCTGCTGTGCAGCCAGGTTCCTAACAGGCCATGGACCAGTACTGGTCCACAGCCCAAGGACTGGGGAATGCCGCTCTAGAGCCTTCCATTTGTCCTCTATTCTGGACACATTTCCCTCTAGATGTACTCCACAGCTGTTCTTATGGGACTTCCCTTTCTACTCTTCTGTGTTACATTTCTGTTTTCCAGACCCCATGTCTTCTTATTTGTTGATTTTTTGCCTTGTTTCCTGGATGACATCCTTCAATAGCTTTCAAAGAAATGGAGCATGAAAAGTATAGCTTTTAGTCATGTTTATTTGAAAGTCTTTTACTATTCCACTGAATTTTAAAATTTTTGGTTGCTATATTTTTAATTTCCAAGTGCTCTTTTTTATCCTTTTATCATAGTATCTCTTTTGCATTAGAAATGCAATAAATTTTATCTTTTTTGGTGATATTAATAGCGATTTCTTAAGATGTTCTTATTTTTTTCTGTGAGATTGTTGCAGTCAGCATAGTGAAAGAGTAAGCCCAAAAGATAGAAGATGGTGGTGCAATAGCAGAAAATTTTAAATTGGGCTTATGTAGGGCAGTTACTGGCAAAGAGAGAAATAATTGACTGAGATTGGATTGAGGGTAAGGTAGTTGGAGAGAAATGTCAAAGGACTGAGAGTCCATGGTATAAGAAGGATTACTTATATAACTTTGAAATTTCCAAGAACCAAGACAGAAGTAGTGTTAGAGAAAGTGGCGGTGAACTAGGAGCTAAAATACTCCAAGAATGAGAGTGACTCACCCACTGAGGCATTCACTTACAAATGATTGCAGTAAGGAGTGGGTAGTAGATGGAATTTTTTAATATTATGAAATTCAAAACTGTGCTCTTTTCAGGAGGAGGGAAGAATAATAATCTGAAAGTGGCGATGAGTAACACGGAAGATGTAAAATTTACCTTGCCTCCCAGTGACATGAGTGTATGAGAGATAACAGCTACAACTTGAGAGCACTGTAAGTAAATTCACATCTTCAGGAAGAAGCCAGGTTTCAGTTAGAGCAAGAAGTATAAGAAATTGGGTATCTACCCAAAGGAAAAGAAGTCATTTTACCGAAAAGACACCTGCCTGTATTTATTACAGCACAGTTCACAATTACAAAGATGTGGAATCAACCCAAGTGCCTAACAACTCATGAGTAGATTAACAAAATGTGGTGTATATATAATATATAAAATACCATGGAACACTGCTCAGCCATAAAAAGGAATGAATTAATGTCTTTTGCAGCAATTTGGATGGAACTGGAGACCATTATCCTAAGTGAAGTATCTCAAGAATGGATAAAACAAACACCACATGTACTTTCTAATAACTTGAAACTACTTGATGGGCACATGTGGGCATAGACAGAAGAAAAGTCACTGGAAATCAAGAAGGGGAGTGGGGGAGGAGGTGAGTGGTAAAAACCTACCTAATAGGTACAATGAATAATATTCAGGTGATGGACACACTTATAGCCCTGACTAAAGCATTATAAAGCTATCCACATAACAAAAACTTTTATACTCCTTTAATAATTTGAGGTAAAAAAAAATACAAGAAAATAATGTGGTAAAGTAAGCTAATCTCTTTATTTCAGCCAATGATATCTGTGGTCATCCTGAGTATTAGACCTTGAAGTCTTAACAGTATTACTGCCTAGCCTGTGGAAACTTATAATGGTTAAAACAGGCTGAGTAACTCGGAGGGTGCAACTTCTTGTGTTTTGTCCTGGATACCCACAGTCACAGCCATGAAGTGAGGGCAAATAACATTTGTCTAGGTCCCTCCAATAAGGTATTTGTGTAAAGGTATTTATGATTTTCTTACTTACTATGATAAGAAAAAAGAAGGTCAAGAGAGTCAAAGTCCACTTTATGAAAAATATCTAACTGCTTCAGCACAAGAATTTGGGGTTCTCCTGGAAGCACTATGCAAGATTTAAACAAAATGAGTATAAAAAAGAGAAATATAAGCAATGTGTAGAGACGAGTGTAAGGAACAAGGCACAAGTGTATATTATTTCCCATGTTATTTGGTACACTCAATTCTGAAATTAGTTTGGAAAAACATGTTGCCTTGATTTTTGAAGTAATGTCCAACAAACAATTGGTTTGGAAGGGAGCTAAGTATTTGATTTATTTAAAACGAGGAGTCCATGACATTTTCCTGTTGTTGGGAAAATGTATCTGAAGAGTTTAGTCCAAAGCAACTTATTTTATTGATAGAGTCTCACCACTCTACATAGAAATTAAATGTATGTGATAGTAAGAATTCTTCCAGAAAAGCATCCTGCTTAATTTTTGAGACAATGAAGTTACTGGTTTCCGGTGTCAGAGATCCTGAAATGCTTCATGTTGGGAGAGGGCTGTTTATGATCACGGAATTGGGTAACTTCATGGTCCTGAAGGTGTTTAACGGCACACGAGCTGATGAGCAGGCTGTCACGGACTCTGAACCTAGGCTAACACTGTGGCTGGCTTCTCAGGGGGAAACACCTGTCAGCCCTCAAGTATTCAAGAATTGAACAGATATTAGGGATCGGATGTCATGAGGCATTAGTGAGAGACCAGTGGCCACACGTCAATGCCACATAAATAAAGATTCTGACACACTCCGGTCTAATCCATATTTTATCCCAGGTATTCAATATGACCAATATGGAAGGTCACCTGGGTTTGGGGGAAATCAAACGAATTGGTCTATCTTTTTTTTTTTTTAAAACTGTCTTGAGATATAAAGTCTCATTACTTTTTTTTGTTGTTGTTGTTATTGTTTTTATTTCAGCATATTATGGGGGTACGTATGTTTAGGTTATGTATATTACCCTTGCTCCACCCAAGTCAGAGCTTCAAGCATGTCCATCCCCCAGACAGTGTGCACCGCACCCATTAGGTGTGTATATACCCATCTCCTCATCCCCCCTCCCAACTACCTGACACCCAGTGAATGTTACTACTATATGTGCACTTAAGTGTTTCTCAGTTAATACCAACTTGATGGTGAGTACATGCGGTGCTTATTTTTCCATTCTTGTGATACTTCATTTAGTAGAATGGGCTCCAGCTCTACCCAGGATAATACAAGAGGTGCTAGATCACTATTGTTTTTTGTGGCTGAGTAGTATTCCATGGTATACATATACCACATTTTATTAATTCACTCATGTATTGATGGGCACTTGGGTTGTTTTCACGTCTTTGCAATTGTAAATTGTGCTGCTATAAACATTCTAGTGCAGATGTCTTTTTTATAGAATGTCTTTTGTTCTTTTGGGTAGATGCCCAGTAATGGGATTGCTGGATCAAATGGTAGTTCTGAGGTATCTCCATATTGCTTTCCAGAGAGGTTGTACTAGTTTGCAGTCGCACCAGCAGTGTATGAGTGTTCCTATCTCTCCTCAACCATGCCAACATTTATTGTTTTGGGACTTTTTGATAAAGGCCATTCTCACTGGAGATAAATGATATCTCATTGTAGTTTTGATTTGTATTTCCCTGATGATTAGAGATGTTGAGCATGTTTTCATATGTTTATTAGCCATGAATCTATCTTCTTTTGAAAAGTTCCTGTTCATGTCCTTTGCCCACTTTTTGATAGGGTTGTTTGATTTTTTCTTGCTTATTTTCCTGAGTTCTATATAGATTCTAGTTATCAGCCCTTTATCGGATGTGTAACAAGTGAATATTTTCTCCCATTCTGTAGGTTGTCTGTTTGCTCTTGTGACAGTTTCTTTGGCTGTGCAGAAGCTTTTTAATTTGATCAGGTCCCATTTATTTATTTTCGTTGTTGCCTGTGATTGCCTTTGGGTTCTTCTTCATAAATTCTTTGCCTAGGCCAATGTGTAGAAGAGTATTTCCAACATTTTCTTCTAGAATTCTTACAGTTTCACACCTTAGGTTTAAGTCTGTTATCCATCGTGAGTTGATTTTTGTGAGAGGTGAGAGGTGTGGATCCTGTTTCAGTCTTCTGCATGTGGCTATCCAGTTTTCCCAGCACCATTTATTGAATACGGATTCTTTCCCCAGTATATGTTACCATGATACTTTTATTCTTTCATACTTGTGTCATTTTTATTTCTTTCAGTTTCTAGTTTCCAATTTTATTTAAAAGTTTTTATGCCAATTAACTTTTTATTTTTAATCATTTTTAATCCTTTATATTTGAGTTATTTTACTTTTACCCTTAACTTTTTGATATATTTATCCCTGTGCTTTCATCGCCTCTCACCATCAAATCTATCATCCACTGAGTCTGTACTAACACCTTCTACATTCCCTTCTGTTACAGTGGGTAACGTATCTATTTAAAGATCATTTCTTTGACTCCTACACCGGATCTCAAACCCTTTGCCCAAAAAACAACTTGGCTCCTGCACTTGCAACTTCTTGATTCTACATTAGTCAATCTTTTTTGCCTAGTAGATCATTTCCACCATCATATAAACATGCTGTGACATCTCCCATTTTAAAAGAAAATATGCCTTCCCTGACTTCATATCCCCTTTATCTATTACATCACTCTTCTATTCCTCCTTATGGTAAACCAACTCAAAAAATCTGCTATACTGGGCTACCTCCTTACCTTCTCTCACTGCTTTCCATATTTTCTCTCTTTCTCTTGCCTATTTTTTCCAAGTGATTTATTGTGAAATATAGTGTGTATATTGGAGCACACAAAACACACATTTATAGATCAAAGGAAAATAATAAAGTCAACATTCATACATTCATCACCAAGATGAAAATGGAACATTACCAGGATCTAAGGCCCCTTTCTAGTCCCATGCTCCTCTTTACATGTAGAGGTAACTACTATCTCAGCCTTTTAATTGGTAGTATTTAAACCATTTTCATAGAATATTATTATTGATATGCTTACATTTAAATCTTTCATCATGCTGTTCTATATTTATTTTATCTGTTCTTTGTTCCCTTTCCCTCTTTTCTCCTGCTTTCTTTTGGATTTTTTAAAATGGCATTTTATCCTCTTATTGGTTTATTAGCTATAATACTTTGTTTTTTTATTTTAGTGGCTGCTTCATGGTTGATAATACTATTTTTAACTTATTACAATCTTTTTTCAAGTGATGATATACGCTTCACATGTAGCAACCTTACAATACTATACATACATTGCTCCCTTCCTTGCTATATTTTCGTATATTTTACTTGCACACATGCTGTAAACCTCACAATACATTATTATATTTGTTGAGACAGCCAGTTATTTTTAAAGATACTTAAATAACAAAAGCATCTCATATATTTACCTTTGAACTTACCATTTTTGTTGCTCATTATTTTATGTGGATCTGTGATTCCATCTGGTACCATTTTCCTTCTTCCTGATAGGCTTTTTAAAAACATTTCTTGTAGTGTAGATCTGCTGCTCATATATTCTTTCAGCTTTTATATGTCTGAAAATACTCTTATTTTGCCATTGGTTTTGAAAGGCATTTTCTGTGGGTATAGAATTCTAGGTCAGCATTTATTTTCTCTTTTTTCAGTGCTTTAAAGGTATTGATCATAAACCATGCATTGTTTCCACCAAAAACTCTGCCGTACTTTTCCCCCCCTAAGATTTCCACATCCTATGTTTTCCTTATCTTCAGTCCTATAAGCAGTTGTCTTATTTCTCTGGCTAATTTAAGATTTTCTATTATCACTGGTTTTGAGCAAGCTGATTATGAGATGACTTAGTGTAATTTTCTTTATATTTCTTGTACTTGGGGTTTATTGATATGTGGCTTACAGTTTTTATCAAATTTCACAAATTTTGAGCGATTATTTCTTCAAAAGATTTTCTGTCTCACTCTCTCACTCTTATCCTTTGAGGACTCATATTTCACATATATTAGGCAGCTTGAAGTTTTCCTTCAGCTCAGTAATGTTCTTTTTTTTTCCTAAGGTAGATTTATATATATATATATATATATATATATATATATATATTTCAGCATATTATGGGGGTACAAATGTTAGGTTACATATATTGCCTTTGCCCCACCTGAGTCAGAGCTTCTAGCGTGTCCACCCCCCAGATGGTGTGCATCGCATGCATTAGGTGTGAATATACCTATCCCCTTCTCTCCCCTCCCACCTGCCCAACACTCAATGAATGTTACTGCTATATGTGCACATAAGTGTTGATCAGTTAATACTAATTTGATGGTGAGTACATGTGGTGCTTGCTTTTCCATTCTTGTGATACTTCATTTAGTAGAATGGGCTTCAGCTCTATCCAGAATAATACAGGAGGTGCTAGATCACTATTGTTTTTTGTGGCTGAGTAGTACTCCATGGTATACATATACCACATTTTATTAATTCACTCATGGATTGATGGGCACATGGGTTGTTTCCACATCTTTGCAATTGGTAATTGTTTTTCTACTCTCCTTTCTTCACTTAATTTTGTATAGTTCTATTACTGTGTCTTCAAGTTCAAAAATACTTTATTCTGTAATGTTGTGTCTGCTGTTAGTCTTATCCAGTGTACGGTAGTTTCTCCTTATCCATAGTTTTGCTTTCAGTAGTTTAAGTCACATGCAGTCAACTACGGTCCAAAAATATTAAATACCATTTGACCCAGCAATCCCATTACTGGGCATCTACCCAACAGAGCAAAAGTGGCTCTATAAAAAAGACACCTGCAC